>NC_059212.1:58293199-58500128 GCF_020615455.1 Coregonus clupeaformis
CGGCTCAGCCGCAAAGTGGTAGGCCACACAAGCTCAAAGTGCGTAGCGTGTAAACATCGCCTGTCCTCGGTTGCAACACTCACTACCGCGTTCCAAACTGCCTCTGGAAGCAACATCGACACAATAACTGTTTGTCGGGAGCTTCATGAAATGGGTTTCCATGGCTGAGCCGTGTCGGCTGGAGTGGTGTAAAGCTCTCCGCCGTTGGACTCTGGAGCAGTCGAAACGCGTTCTCTGGACTGATGAGTCACGCTTCACCATCTGGCAGTCCAACGGACGAATCTGGGTTTGGCGGATGCCAGGAGAACACTACCTGCCCCAATGCATAGTGCCAACTGTAAAGTTTGGAGGAAGAATAATAGTTCCAGTGAAGGGAAATCTTAACGCTACAGCATACAATGACATTCTAGATGATTCTGTGATTCCAAATTTGTGGCAACAGTTTGGGGAAGGCCCTTTTCCTGTTTCATCATGACAATGCCCCATGCACAAAGCGAGGTCCATACAGAAATTGTTTGTCGAGATCGGTGTGGAAGAACTTGACTGGCCTGCACAGAGCCCTGACCTCAACCCCATCTAACAACTTTGGGATGAATTGGAACGCCGACTGCAAAGCCAGGCCTAATCGCCCAACATCAGTGCCCGATCTCACTAATGCTCTTGTGGCTGAATGGAAGCAAGTCCCCGCAGCAATGTTCCCAGAAGAGTGGAGGCTGTTATAGCAGCAAAAGGGGGACCAACTCCATATTAATGCCTATGATTTTGCAATGATACGTTCAACGAGAAGGTATCCATATACTTTTGGTCATGTAATGTATGTGTACCACGGTTTTCTGCCTGCCCCCTCTCTCTCCCTCGCGCATTACGCCGATTCTGTTGCAAAGTGTTTCTTAAACGAAAGCAAACGGAACGAAATGGGAAGGGACCTACCTGAATTTGTCCAATAGAAACTCTTGTTTTAGTTGCAACTGTTTTGGACTAATGATTACACCCCTGCTCTTTCTCTTCGCTGATGATGCAAGTGATGCAAGACCTGCCTATACTGTGCCCCTCCCCTCTCTCTCTCTGTCCCTCGCTAGCTCACTATGAAAGATGGGAGTGTTTGTGTTCTCGGAAATAGGGCAACTAATCAGTCTCTGCCGTTCCAAAAATACAGAATCTTAGGAGTCGATTCCTAGTGGAATCGAATCTTGATACTTAGAAATGGGACCCAACATTTTTTTTTGTCGTCGACTATCCACCAATACGTCATTAACAGTTGGAAAAATAGCAGAGAAAGGCAAGTAACAGCAGCAATGTCCTGAATGGCAATACTTTGAGAAGTGAAATGAGAAGGAAATGCAAACTTTGCAGAGGTGGAATTGAGCTACAGTAATGGTAGTACAGGTGCAACACTTAACCATCTGAAAGGGACGCACCGTTGGACCCAAACCGTTGTTTGCAGCTGCCTTTTGAATTCACGTGGAGATATATATATTATATTTTTTTTAACAGAAAATTGATTTTTTTGTTTTGTTTTTTTAACGTTAAGAAAAAATCTCTTTGACACATGCCTAATTGTTACCACGTTTTCTTTACTCCTAAAATTGCTTGCGGCATCATTTTAAAAATGCAGTTACAACCGGAGTTTCAAGCATGGTTTACGCCTTAAACACACTGATAGTCATTGCACAAAATAGTACGCAGCATCATCTGGATATGTGTGCAACAAAAGTTCAACATTCACCTTCTGCTACCGTTTCTGTCAAGCCGTCTACGCATACAGTTTGACGCATATGTTCGATAAACAGAACGGTCTGCAACTGCCTCTGCAATGCAATGCTGCAAGGCAATCGCAGAGTTCCATTAGAAATGAATGTACTTCTGGTGTGCCAAAGTGCAATGATGCTGTCAGTGTGATCGAGGCGTTAGGCACAGCTGTGCAACTGCTTCTTTAAAGGGCTCTTAAATGACATACTTTGTAAAAGAAACCAAAAAAATCTATTTGAGTGAATAATGAATAATAATTAATTTTTTTTATAATTATGAATAATAATTACAATCATCATGTGTGCAATTGGGTAAATGGAGATGGATAAACCCCATGCTTCCGCCTATGTATTTATAGCCACTATGCTGCGTCAGTTGTGCTACAGGTGATAATGTTTATTGCTAATAGCACATCTGATAATATAGACCATGCATAGGCTATACAGTGCCTTGCAAAAGTATTCATCCCCCTTGGCGTTTTTCCTATTTTGTTGCATTACAACCTGTAATTTTAATGGATTTTTAATTTGATTTTATGTTATGGACATACACAAAATAGTCCAAATTGGTGAAGTGAAATTAAAAAAATAACTGCTATCAAATCATTCTATAAAATAAATAATGGAAAAGTGGTGCGTGCATATGTGTTCACTCCCTTTGCTATGAAGCCCCTAAATAAGATCTGGTGCAAGCAATTACCTTCAGAAGTCACATAATTAGTTAGATTGCACAAAGGTGGACTTTATTTAAGTGTCACATGATCTCAGTGTATATATACACCTGTTCTGAAAGGCCCCGGAGTCTGCAACACCACTAAGCAAGGGGCACCACCAAGCAAGCGGCACCATGAAGACCAAGGAGCTCTCCAAACAGGTCAGGGACAAAGTTGTGGAGAAGTACAGATTAGGGTTGGGTTATAAAAAAATATCAGAAGCTTTGAACATCCCACAGAGCACCATTAAATCCATTATAAAAAAATTGAAAGAATATGGAACCACAACAAACCTGCCAAGAGAGGGTTGCCCACCAAAACTCACGGCCCAGGCAAGGAGGGCATTAATCAGAGAGGCAACAAAGATAACCCTGAAGGAGCTGCAAAGCTCCACAGCGGAGATTGGAGTATCTGTCCATAGGACCTCTTTAAGCCGTACACTCCACAGAGCTGGGCTTTATGGAAGAGGGGCCAGAAAAAAGCCATTGCTTAAAGTAAAAATTAAGTGAACACGTTTGGTGTTCGCCAAAAGGCATGTGAGAGACTCCCCAAACATATGGAAGAAGGTACTCTGGTCAGATGAGACTAAAATTGTGCTTTTTGGCCATCAAGGAAAACGCTATGTCTGGCGCAAACCCAACACCTCTCATCACCCCGAGAACACCATCCCCACAGTGAAGCATGGTGGTGGCAGCATCATGCTGTGGGGATGTTTTTCATCGGCAGGAACTGGGAAACAGGTCAGAATTGAAGGAATGATGGATGGCGCTAAATACAGGGAAATTCTTGAGGGAAACCTGTTTCAGTCTTCCAGAGATTTTAGACTGGGACGGAGGTTCACCTTCCAGCAGGACAATGACCCTAAGCATACTGCTAAAGCAACACTTGAGTGGTTTAAGGGGAAACATTTAAATGTCTTGTAATGGCCTAGTCAAAGCCCAGACCTCAATCCAATTGAGAATCTGTGGTATGACTTAAAGATTGCTGTACACCAGCAGAACCCATCCAACTTGATGGAGCTGGAGCAGTTTTGCCTTGAAGAATGGGCAAAAATCCCAGTGGCTAGATGTGCCAACCTTATAGAGACATACCCCCAAAAGACTTGCATCTGTAATTGCTGCAATTTTAGATGGTGTAGGCATAATTATTTTCATTCACTTTGGAGTATGTCCTTTTTAAAAGTCTCCAGAACTGAGCTTATCAGGCCTTCTACATACAAATTATCCCGGAAGGACCCCGGGCACCCTAAGCAAGGAGACTTGCAGTTTAATACATTAACAAAATGTACCGTCTTTCCCTAAAAGCAGGATGGTCATTAGTATATATTTTTTTTACATGAAAGAGGATCCTCAAAGTTAAACAGCTGCACCATCGAGAGCATCCTGACTGGTTGCATCACCGCCTGGTATGGCAACTGCTCTGCCTCCGACCGCAAGGCACTAGGCGGTGTCAGAGGAAGGCCCTACAAATTGTCAAAGACTCCAGCCACCCTAGTCATAGACTGTTTTCTCTGCTACCGCACGGCAAGCGGTACCAGAGCGCCAAGTCTAGGTCCAAAATGATTCTTAACAGCTTCTACCCCCAAGCCATAAGACTCCTGAACAGCTCATCATGGCTACCCAGACTATTTGCATTATCCCACCCCACCCCCTCTTTTACTTTGCTGCTACTCTGTTTATTATCTATGCATAGTCACTTTAATAACTCTACCCACATGTACATATTACCTCGACTAACCGGTGCCCCCGCACATTGACTCTGTACCGGTACCCTCTGAATATAGCCTCCCTACTGTTATTTTATTTTACTGCTGCTCTTTAATTATTTGCAATTTTTTATTTTTTACTTCTCAATTTTTTACTTACTAACTTTTCTTAACTGCATTGTTGGTTAAGGGCTTGTAAGTAAGCATTACCTGTTGTATTTGGTGCATGTGGCAAATAAAATTGATTTTAATTTTAATTTAACTTTGTCCTAGACAATCGATCTGAGAAGACTTAAGTTTCACTCAGGTTATTTTTTGCTTTAACCCCTGTATCCCCAGTGTGATGCATGGAAGTATTGTCAATGAAATTACTCACTGTTAGTATGCACATCATGTACAAATGAAATGGAAGATGTTTGCCATCTGTAAATCACGGTACTGAGTCTACTAGGTAACAGTTGTGAGAAGGGTATTATTGGCTACATATGGTACTGTTTATTTACCAATGGGCAGTAGGTTTCTCATTCTGTGTAGGAGGAGGAATGAAATATCAGATTTGCTCAATGGGAAATCTCAATTGTGAAAGTCACTAAATGGGCTCTGTTTCCATAGGAACCCCATATCCTGTCCACGCCTGGAGTTGAAAAGAAAATTCTTACTTTTGTCCTGGCTTAAAATAAAATGGTGGTTGGCAAATCATGAAACCTGTGACCTTACTCTTTAAGTGAGCCATTTTAGTCTTCCAAGGTATGTCTTGAATGGATATGATATCCAGTTTTGTTGTTCTGTAGCCTTCAAGTCGTGTCATTTTACAAATGGGGATGAAAGTAGCTACATATCACACAGATTCCCCTTTTTTAAGAATAACATTGCTTCCTTTGAGGATGCTTACAGAGGTCATGCTGCCTAATGTAGAAGAGAATCTCTAAAACTCCATCCGCTAGGCTAGCCAGCGGAGCTCCCTCTGACAATGCTGTGCCTCGTGAGAGGTCTGTGAAATGTGAGCCGAGTTCGCTTTTGGCCTGTTGCTGAAACGGAGCTGTAGTTAGGAGAAGGCTCTGAATAGGAAGCTGCTCGAGTCAGGAGGTCACTGTAGTCTCCAGGGCAGGGCTGGGCATTGTGCTGCTACCCATGCCCAACACAGTTCATGTGCTTTACTCATGACTACCATTGATAATCTCCCTTATCTGAGCATTCTTCTATTCTGATATTTTGGTTTATTTTTATAACTCAGTCCTAGTAAACTGTAAGAAATCCTTTATGAAAGTCATCTTGGTTTCTCCATACATCCTGTAAGTGGTTGTTGGGTTGAAGTTGCCGCTGACCACTTGTACGATTTGCGTTTTGCCTTCAAATAGTTACTCAAGCCACCTATACCAGTTTGTCAACATTGTGAAACCTATAAGGGAAGTTACGGTATTTGTAGGACAGTTTAGTTAACAATTTGAAAATAATCATCTCCTTATCGATTGTCTAGGAAACGATTAAACACCAGGGCCAACGTGTCATTCAAGCTATCTAAATAAGCGCACTGTTGGCGACGGAGTGTAGGCTTACATAGTTAGGAGCCTCAGACCTATTTGGTCTCCAAACATATCCCCTCCTTTGTTTCAGCAGCCAGCCTGCTATTTTTACAGACATAACCTTCTGATGTCTGCTATGATATCACAGGTTATAATATCTAGGCCTACTAGCATACAGAATGAGACTCTCCCGTATACTGTGTATTTGAAGATAATACAGTGGGGGGAAAAAGTATTTAGTCAGCCACCAATTGTGCAAGTTCTCCCACTTAAAAAGATGAGAGAGGCCTGTAATTTTCATCATAGGTACACGTCAACTATGACAGACAAAGTGAGAATTTATTTCTCCAGAAAATCACATTGTAGGATTTTTAATGAATTTATTTGCAAATTATGGTGGAAAATAAGTATTTGGTCACCTACAAACAAGCAAGATTTCTGGTTCTCACAGACCTGTAACTTCTTCTTTAAGAGGCTCCTCTGTCCTCCACTCGTTACCTGTATTAATGGCACCTGTTTGAACTTGTTATCAGTATAAAAGACACCTGTCCACAACCTCAAACAGTGACACTACAAACTCCACTATGGCCAAGACCAAAGAGCTGTCAAAGGACACCAGAAACAAAATCGTAGACCTGCACCAGGCTGGGAAGACTGAATCTGCAATAGGTAAGCAGCTTGGTTTGAAGAAATCAACTGTGGGAGCAATTATTAGGAAATGGAAGACATACAAGACCACTGATAATCTCCCTCGATCTGGGGCTCCATGCAAGATCTCACCCCGTGGGGTCAAAATGATCACAAGAACGGTGAGCAAAAATCCCAGAACCACACGGGGGGACCTAGTGAATGACCTGCAGAGAGCTGGGACCAAAGTAACAAAGCCTACCATCAGTAACACACTACGCCGCCAGGGACTCAAATCCTGCAGTGCCAGACGTGTCCCCCTGCTTAAGCCAGTACATGTCCAGGCCCGTCTGAAGTATGCTAGAGTGCATTTGGATGATCCAGAAGATGATTGGGAGAATGTCATATGGTCAGATGAAACCAAAATATAACTTTTTGGTAAAAACTCAACTCGTCGTATTTGGAGGACAAAGAATGTTGAGTTGCATCCAAAGAACACCATACCTACTGTAAAGCATGGGGGTGAAAACATCATGCTTTGGGGCTGTTTTTCTGCAAAGGGACCAGGACGACTGATCCGTGTAAAGGAAAGAATGAATGGGGCCATGTATCGTGAGATTTTGAGTGAAAACCTCCTTCCATCAGCAAGGTAATTGAAGATGAAACGTGGCTGGGTCTTTCAGCATGGCAATGATCCCAAACACACCGCTCGGGCAACGAAGGAGTGGCTTCGTAAGAAGCATTTCAAGGTCATGGAGTGGCCTAGCCAGTCTCCAGATCTCAACCCCATAGAAAGTCTTTGGCGGGAGTTGAAAGTCCGTGTTGCCCAGCGACAGCCCCAAAACATCATTTCTTTTTCTCATTTTGTCTGTCATAGTTGACGTGTACCTATGATGAAAATTACAGGCCTCTCTCATCTTTTTAAGTGGGAGAACTTGCACAATTGGTGGCTGACTAAATACTTTTTTTCCCCACTGTAAACATTCAAATCATAGACCATATTTTGCCCTTTTTCTATGAGAATCCTGCTGCAGCTGGCTGAGGGTGTTTTTTCTGTGTGGTGGTATGGAGGCCAGTGCCTGCCACAATGCCTGCTTGTGTTCTCTGGGCAGGCAGAGCCTGGCTCGGCTCCTGTCACACAGTTGCTTGCAGCACTTGTCCTGCCACTTGGCTTGACCCTCGACCTGTCTGCTGCCTCGAAGTCTGGGGCTAGGCTACCCCATATCCCATCCATCTACAATGTGACTATGTAAGAATGTTTAACTACAAAATACTAGTAATATCTTCTATTTTCATGGTTTTCCTGCAAAAAAATTTTGTAGAGCAATTTGTGCTAGTTCTTGTTGCTTCTTTGAGAATTGTTTTCATGTCATATTAGTTGCATATTTAGGTCGATAACCATTACCTTGGATGCTATAAATGTTTTTGTTGTAGTAGAATATCGATGAAATGAGGCACAGACTATAAAAGGGTATAATGGGATTGAAACGGTCTCTACCTGTTTTTGAAGTGTTCCTGTTTGAATCCACATAAGAGCATTCTGGGGAGAAGCATTCCTTTGCTTTATTGGCAACAGATGTAGAGGACATTTTTGAGCTGAACCTTTGAGTGCTAAAAGCGGTACGGTGCTGTGTAGTGTAGGGCAGCTGTTTGGCCGAGGAGGCTGAAATAGACCTCATGAGAGGAGACTGAGGGGTTGTCTAATGGTGGGCATGTGGTTGTACCCTGCCGTCACTGGGCCTGATGCCTCCCAGCGGCAGACGGATAAGGAGCTGTCTGCTTGAGGAACAGCTGCCCCATCCACCACCATGAGGCTACCTTAGTCGTTGATGTCGAAAAGAGTCATGGATACACATTTGGTACATGCTGCCTGTGCCATTCTTTTTCATTTCAGTTGACTTTTTATGCTGACAAATTCCTTGAAGATATAGCGCAGGTAAATCATACTTGGGAGCTCATTTTGTATCTGGCGACAGAGAGCTTGCTCCAGGAAACCTAAGCCCCTTGCTTGTCCAAGTAGCAGCAGCTGAGATACAGAGTGAGTGGTGGAGGCTGAGCTAACATTAGCCCTGAGTGCACCCTGCCGAAGGAAGGACTTTAAACCGGGCGCTGAGCCAGCAGCACAGACTGGGGACCCTCCTATTACATGGGTTTGTTTGGGTGTAAGCTCTAATACCTTCCGCATTGGAACAAGAAGGTTGGCTGCCAATAGAGAGAGGATAGTGGGGCAGGTCACATCAATATTGATGCCGTGCCCAGCCTGGCCTACTCATCTTAGCCAGGCCTTAGGCAGGCAGGGCAGCAGTGTTTTTACATGGCCTATTGACACTTGGACACAAACAGAACAATTTTTAATGGTGCGAGGCCAGGCAGGGCGTCTGACCAAATCAGCAGGACACCAAGACCCTCAAACTCACTTTGGAGTCAGAACAACAAACCTGACAGCTTCCACTTCATGGTTTGATAAGTCTAAATGAGAACATCAGAGGCAATATTGGCTTTGTTTATTCATCACAATAATTGGCTGGCTCTGCCTCCTTTGTTATGACATGAGACCTACTGTATTTCACAACAGTTTCCTTATTGGATTTATAGACCTCTGATGTAACTTCCCTTTTCTGTTTTGCAGTTTCTAGGATTTAGGACCTTTTGGGGCTGGACCTGGCTAGTCAGGCTCCTGTTTCCTGTTTCCTCCTGTATCCTTAATATCCCTATTTACTGGGTTAAGCAGCAGTGTGGGGCATCTGGCAGTTACCGCAGTCACTGTAATCCATGGGATTTAGAGACAGGATAGACTGCTCATCTCACTAGTTAGACTACCTCTCTCAAAGCACAGTGTTTGAAGTAGACTGCTTGTCTCTTTTTTCAACAGAAAACATAAGGAGCAACATTTTACCTTTTGGTTATAGAGAGAACTGTTAACTTGACATCAGGTGTTATGACCTGGTTTTTGGAACCAGTTTGCTCACTTGGAAATTGTGGTACTGACCTGTTACACCCTCTACAACCACTGATTATTATTTGACCCTGCTGGTCATCTATGAACGTTTGAACATCTAGAAGAACAATCTTCCTTAATGGCCATGTACTCATATCTCCACCCGGGACACAGCCAGAAGAGGACTGGCCACCCCTCAGTCTGGTTCTTCTCTAGGTTTCTTCCAAGGTTCCTGCCTTTCTAGAGTTTTTCCTAGCCACCGTGCTTCTACATCTGCATTGCTTGCTGTTTGGGGTTTTAGACTGGGTTTCTGTATTTACATTTGCTAATGTGAAAAGGGCTTTATAAATACATTTGATTTGATGGCTGTCTCTCCATTGCTTCCATGGTGTAGGCTCAGGCTCTGTCTGCACACCCCTCTGTTTGTGAAAGGAAGCGAAGTTTGAAGGTCAGTGAACATTGTAGATAAAAACAGTGGTGGAATGTTTTGTATGGTTGATAAAGGCCATGTAGAATGCACATGAAGTCTGAGCAGCACACAATGGCGGGTGTCTGGTGTTATCCTGAGGAAAAGCTGTGGCTTGTTTTCTTTCCACAAGTTGCTCCCTCATCCCAAACCATTTGTCGCTGTAAGCATGTGGCTGGGTGATAACAAAATGAATAGCAGATAGGCCTACACATTACACAGTGGGACTGGCCTGTCCAGTATAATTAGTGTGATGTTGCCATTTTGTCATTTAGGGTGTGATATCATCAGGGGATTCTAATATCAACAAACAGTACAGCAACGCTCCAGATACCAATTGCAAATGTTTTAGTATTGATTGCCACATTTCTTGTGTGCGTCTGAATTTCCTAGCCTTCATTATGCTAGCTAGGGCCTACATCTAGGAAGAAAACGGGTACATTTCCAAGTATTGACATGGACATCTCTCCACTACTGTGACAAATATTATCACCATTGTTCTCAAACTAGGTAATGATACATGCTGGCATTTGCTTATTTGCATAATTACATAAAACCACCAAGGGGAGAAACAACAGGTTTCTATGGACATTTGCTGCTTAGGTTTTGAAAGGGGATATTGTTAACTCCCACTGTGTGTGTTCAATTAGGACAGATCGCCACTGTTTTCCAACAATGACCGCTTGTAGACATTTGTCTGTGGTTTTCCTTTTGTAGAGGAGTTATTACTGAGGACTAGGGTTAATTATTCTTCAGAGATGCTCTCCATGAGGTACAACGTTAGTACCAGTCTAGAAGTGTTGATTGTGTTGTGTATGCAGGGATCTACACTGTGAGCATGTCTACCATTTATTTACTGAATTATGAAGTCTAATATTAAATTAGTCTAATAATGGGATCAAGAATTAACACCTGACTATGCTAAACCCCCAATGTTCTTCTGTTTTCTCTTGTTCGATTTTATTGTTGCTGTTGAGTTGGGCTACTGGAAGTTGTTGCACAATTTGGTAATGAAACCTAGTGTAATTCCTTAAACTAAATATTTACTTGAGTTTCTAAGCATTCACAATTATTTTCCTTATCTTCCCAAGAACTGGCTCAAAACCGCCACGTTTTATTGGAAATAACAGCACATTAGAAACAAAGCTCATCCTTCCTCTATCATTGTAACGTTATTTTGTTTCTCCCTTTTCCTCCCTTAGGAAATGACCTAGAGGCCTTACAGATACATTTGTGCTTTTGTCGCTCTTCTAATCTGCGTTTTGTGGAGGAGAAGCGGCGAGATCTGGAAGCACATTTTGTTTCCGCAGTGATTAATAACTACCTCAGCCAGCAGAAGGAAACGGCGCGGACGTCGAGGAGGAGGAGGCCGGCGAAGTTTCCAACAGCAGTCCTATCAGCTGGCTTCTGTTCACCGCCCCACGAGCCACACAGACACTGTGTGAAGAGGAACTCTGACGGACTGGTTGTCTGCCCTCCGCTCCGCTCCATACACACCACAGGCTGCCATCGCAGAGAGGAAGTGAAGTGACAAGGCAGCATAATCCTACTGGAGAACTGTTGTTTTTTTTTATTTTCACACTCCTTGCTGTTGACCAGTGCCACATTTCTTTTCAGATTCTTCGCTTAGTTTTTTGCTTTTAAAGATTTTCTTTTTTTTTGGAAGTCTATCAGTAAAAACATCCATAAATGCTATATACATGTTATACAAAGAATACATTTTCTGCTTCCATTTGAAGGAATTGTTATGCACATGAATCTTGTCTTGGAATGAGAGTGAATCGTGGAGCGTTTTCAGTTTTTTGTGCTGTCCTCATAAAACATTGACTCCTTTTGAGGCTGAAAATACAGATTCGGAAACGTGCATTTCTGCCTGTTATTTTTGCTGGGGCTGCCCACCGTGAGCTGCAGCAGGGCTGCACATAAACATCACACTCAGTCAGCAAGTCTTTACCCTGCTCTCTCTCTGCATCTCTCTTGTTACAGTTCTGAGGCATATTGAGATGAGCTTCTGGCAGATGGAGCCCTTAAGTTGTCTTTTTACATAAATTCCAGGACTATTGGGTTGTTGTTTAGATAAGAGAGAGCGTTTCTGGCTGGGTGAAACCCGGAGCTTCCAGAGTCAGCCTGACACATATGTATTGTTGTAGTGCGCAGGAAAGTAAAATGGACTACAAGCGGCGCTTTTTGCTCGGCGGGTCCAAGCAGAAAGTGCAGCAGCACCAGCAGTACCAGATGCCTGAGCTGAGCCGGACCCTCAGCGCCCCCTTGGGCTCCACCTGCTCCCCCATGGGGGGCTCCACCGGGGTGGGCATGGCCGGCAGCTGCCAACCACCTCCCTCCACCCCCAACACCACCACTGCGGTCGCCGACATCCAGCAGGGCATCTCCAAGTACTTGGATGCGCTGAACGTGTTCTGCCGGGCCAGCGCCTTTCTCACGGACCTGTTCAGCAGCGTGTTCAGGAACTCCCACTACTCGAAAGCAGCTATGCAACTGAAGGACGTGCAGGAACATGTCATGGAGGCGGCCAGCCGGCTGACTGCAGCAATAAAGCCAGAGATCGCCAAGATGCTGATGGAGCTGAGCGCTGGGGCCGCCAACTTCAAAGACCAGAAGGACTTCAGCCTGCAGGATGTGGAGGTAAGGGGTTCCCGGGGTTCCAGTTACCGACCTGGACACACTGAACACCTGTCAAAGTAAAGTTATTACATTATACTGACAATTAGGCCTACCTGTAAAAAAAATAACATGTTGAGTCTTTTCCGTTCCCCTCCCTTCCGTTTCTCTGTCAATCAGTGGAGGCTGGTAGGAAGAGCTATAGGAGGAAAGGTTCATTGTAATGGCTGGAATTGGAATATGTGGAACGTCAAATGTGGTTTCCATATGTTTGACGCAGTTCCATTTATTCCATTTCAGCCATTACAATGAACCTTTCCTCCTATAGCTCCTCCCACCTGCTGTCAATAGAGCATGCTTTGCCAAAAGGGAACTTTTTTTTGCACTTTTTGCTTTTGTTTCTTATGTTCCATTTTTTAGTGCAAGGCTGCTGCTAAGATGCCTAGCTAAAGTCTCTCAGAATGCATGGCTCCTTGATCCAGAATTTATTGGCTGAAATGAGGCCCTGACGCCCAATGTTAAGCGGGTGCTAGGATCTGAGGGCGAGGTGCGAAAAGCACTGAGGATGTGAGAAGAAGAGAGCCGGAACCATAGTTTATGCTGAGAGACAGACAGATCACCCTGCATTGCCAGCAAAGTTGCTTACGTCTCAATTGTGAAATGCTGCTCTGAAAGTATTTTTTTGCAGTGAGTCTTTGTATGGGAAAATAGTAACTGAAAGTAGACTGCACTGGCATCTGTGGATGAGAAGCCTTATGTACTGCTGCTGCCATAGCTGTGCCTACTGCCTAGCCAGTCAGACATGGATAGAGGTTCCAGGGTAGTGCCACTCCTAAATAATACTCAAGAGGAATGCCAATCCATTGCTCCCTGTGATTAAGAGTCAACCGTTTTATTTATTTTTAATACATCTGTTTGGGCAGCAAGCAAATTGCCTCTTGTGTAGTGAATGTTTGTGCGATGTCTATGCTCTCATCCTGGAGATTAAACAGATTTAAGGGGGCAAGGCCTCAGTGGCAGACCATGAGTGAATAAGATGAATGTTCAGGCCAGGGCTGTTTTATGAGAGGGACTGCAGGGCCTCAGTGGATGTGGTTGTGCTCAGAGCAGGAAAGACTTTCGCACCACAATCTGTAATTTGGACTCTGTGGTCTTGGATATGCACAGATAAATATTAAGGGAGGGGAAGCCCAACTCAGTGAAAGTTCAGACTGCGGCAGGACTGTCTGGCAGCAACACTGACTCACTCTGGCTTCAGCTAGTGTCTGTGAATAACAACAGTGCGTTTGTCAAAGAAAAGTGTGCTTTTTGCTCTACCTCAGTCTTGCCAATGTGCATGAATTGAGGAATGAATAAGATATTCAGACCTAGTTGAGTAGAAGGAATCTATCATAAACCAACACTTTTCAGGATGTTTACAGACAAAAGACAGACCTAAATGGCCACGTGCATCATATAGGCCTACTGTGTATTTTGACTAGACCAGTGAGTTTCACTCTGTTTCACAGATTACGGCTTACTTTTTATTCCACCTCCATTTCCTCCATGAGCAGCTGAATATTGTTTATGTCAAATTACTTTTCACATAAGAACACAGTACACCTTTAGATTTGGCCATTTCCCTGCCCCCAGAGAGATTTACTACATTTGTGACGGAAAGGGCTTTTCCATTTGTGCGTGTGTGAATATTTGTCTTGGCAGTTGTATGTAAAATATAGAATTGGGTCTGTATGAAGAACAAAAAAAGCTCTTGAGTTTGGGGAATTGTGGAATGTTGAAGGAAGCAGGATCATTTTTCCCCCTCTTATTCCCCAAAATCCAGAAAGTCCAGTCAGTATGGAAAACTAAATGTGTGTTTTTATCGGCACTTGGCTACCCTGGCTGCTCAAAGTGTCTCAGCTGCCAAATATGCATGAAAATGTCACGGTTTATTAGGGGGCAGTCTACTGAGTGTATGAGTGAAACCACAGAGGGAGCGAAGGTCAGGCCAACCAGACAGGAGTCCTGGGGAAGATCTCGATTGCATCCTCTCTCCTTCTCAAAGCCATTGGAGGAGAAGGTCAGAGACGAGGAGAAGATGTGAGGAGTATGCCATTTTAGATTTCCCCCTGGTTCTGAACAGGAGGCCATCACAGTGCAGCCAGGGCCAGAGCCAGGCAGACAACTGCACAAGCAGCACTCCCGAAACACCCCTGAAAAAACACATCTGACCTAGTTCAGCGGACTTCAAAGATTCTGTATCATTTTTCCCAAACAGTTGATTTGTTACTTGATAAGATTCTTTCATATCAGGTGTCTACTACATGGTCAGTCTATTTTGTTCTTAGGTTACTACTCCTCCTCTACCTCTGATTTTATGGCCACGCTCACAGCAGCCATTATTAGATTACAACCTCGAGGTTGTGTGTAACGAACGTCACCCGGTTTCTTTTAATTGAGAGAGAAATTAAATCTGTATCAAAACAATGGATGAGTATCATGTTGGATTATTATGCGACACACTAGCACCAGCACTTCCTGTTTTGGTCTAATAGACCCCTTTCTGTGTTTGCAAACATTGATGCACGAGGGCGATCTGCGCACGTTGGTGGCAGAACAAGGGGGAGTCCTTATAGAACGTCAGCAAAAAAAGACTATTTACATGTTGCTTATGAGTGCATTTTCTAACAACTTTTGGATTATAATTGGATTTTAAGGCTTGTATGAATGTCCTGCTTAATATAATGTTGGCGTCATCATCGCAAATCGACTGCATTATACTTGCACTTCAACTTCAACCAGTAAAATGGCTCTTTGGCTAGCTTTTGCTACAGCCTATATCAATGAGCGTTAGCATTCTAGCGAACAACTGCTGCATCCAAAATTAGTTATTTTGCAAAGATCACAACCAAATATAATCTTAGCGACTGTTCAAGCAAGAATCAAAACGTTATTGTAAGCATATGAGAACCCAAAAAAGTTATTTTGTTTAGAAGTAATAAAATGTAAATCTAGGCTATGTTGAATGGGCGCAGATGGCAATGGTTTTCTTACTGCCGCCAAGAGTCGCACACGTCTGTAAGTGACGTCAGTGTGTCATGTACTGGAAAAGGGTCTATAGATGTTACCTTTGGAAATGGCCATCCTACAGAAGACAGGCTGGATGGTGAGGGCCACTCAGTAGCAGCACTAAAGAGGTATTTTAGACAGGAAGAAAACATGAAACACAAAGGCATCTGGTTTTTATTCTCACTCTCCTAGGATAGATTATCATTTCCACTTCAAGAAGACAATAGATGTGTCCTTAGTAAATGGTGAAGATCAGTGTTGTTCGATTCATCCTTCTCACTGTTTAAGCCTGCCTTTCAGCCCTGTATGTGTCCAAAAGTTGGCTTGGCCCTGTTAGTTTTATTCCTCATATTTTCCATGAGCCGATAAGAAATGTCATCTTATCCCCATGTGTGATTAATTATTTTTTTGTGCAACTTTTTCATTTATCTTGCTAGATTATCATGTCCTTTTATAGTTTGTGATTGTCTGTTCTGTCCTTTTATAGTGCTCTGTACATCTGGTCCAAAAATAATAGTATTAATGGTATTATAAGCAATTTGACATTACTTCTCAGAATGCAGGGCTTGACATTAACTTTTTTGCAACTTGTCCTTTGGACAAGTAGGACTGATTTTATTATTTTTTATTACTTGGCCAAAAGCTCAAGTCACTTACAATAAATAAATGGTCTTTAACATCATTTGTACATCATTCTATGACTTTACAAAATAAAATGCATTACCATCTTTTTTACCATAGAGAATCAGAGAAAAATGTAGGCTACACTCTTTCTTTGCATATTCAAGCCTGTCTCAAAACACAACACAGCCCCTTTAAGGCTCTCCTGGAGGATGGTTGGCCACCTTTGGTAGCCTATACAATATTGCAACATTACAATTACAACCAAATACTTTTTATTTATTTATAAAATAATTCCCTCCAGGGCTCGTAAGTAAGGGCACCTTTTTGTCTTCTGGGACGATAAATATGTCTACGGTTCAAATCAGACACTGGGACAGTTCTGGGATGACAGATCCAAAATCCATACTACCACTGCACAAAAAAAACCAATGAGGCTGATGCAACAGATCAGACCATTTTAGCTTAAAATGTTGATAACGTTTTATTTTTTCATATTATAAGCTCAACAATGCGCACATGGCTGTTGGTTACGTGTGAATGTTCCAAAATGCAATTAGTGGGAAAACACCGGGAAAACACTGTTCTCAAAAGCGCACTGCATGCATGAGCGGTTTCATGTGACCGAGATGAAAATATCTGTTAAACAATTTGAATGTTTTCTTAATTTCTAACAACGATCTGTAATAATAGGCCTTTTTGTTGCATTCACTGATAAAATGGACTCCAAATTTGACCGCTAACATATTTTATGTTAAACAATTCCGCGACTCAATTCCGTGACAGCCTACAATTTGTTTGATAGTCTGCATTAGGAAAGTGAGGGGAGAGAGACAATCTCATATCATTATTCATTGAGCCAGTGTTCGGTATGCATTAGTCATTTGAGAGAGAAGTGTTACCAGCGTTAATACTGTGATTAGCAGTGCAACGTAAGCAGCAGGCATGTCACACACCCTCATAACTCATGGATCAGAACCAATACTGCATGTTTGACCCATTCCCTTATGTTATAACTGTTATTTGGTCCTATTTCCGAATCAGAGCTGAAGAGGGCTCTAAAGGGTTTGGACCTTGCCTTGGAAATGGTCAGTAAATGTATAGGCCTAGTCGGTGTCTGTGCCCCCATGATGTGGTGTTAAAGAATGAGGACAGCCCAGCCTTGTTGTTCCTGTCTGCTTTTAAACAGGGTGGCATATTTCTGTCTTAACAACTCAGCCAAAATATATTTTCAGCACGTACCTGAAAAAGAACCCTGTGACCACAGTGAGCCCGGCTGTGGTGTCCTGTTGCTCTTGTTTTTGCTAACTGGACAACCAACATGTCTGACTCCTCCTAAACCTTGACAATTCCTTCACTTCACTTATGTAAATGTGAATATTATTGCTTATATGAATCACCCATTGCACAGGGTCTGGGACGCTGCCATCCTGAGGTGGAAAAATCTGCTCCACTATTAAGTTGAAAGGAGAATAGCCAACTTCGTATCAAATAAAACTTTGTCACATGCGCCGAATACAACAATGTGTAGACCTTACAGTGAAATGCTTACTTACAAGCCCTTAACCAACAATGCAGTTCAAGAAAGAGTTAAGAGAATATTTTACCAAATAAAGTAAAAAATAATAAAGTAACAAAATAAAATAACAATGAGGCTATTTACAGGGGGACCGAGTCAATGTGCAGGGTACAGGTTAGTCAAAGTAATTTGTACATATGTAAGGGTAAAGTGACTATGCATAGATAATAGACAGTGGGTAGCAGCAGTGTAAAAACAAATGGGGGGTCAATGTAAATAGTCTGGGTGGCCATTTGATGAATTGTTCAGCAGTCTTATGGCTTGGGGGTAGTTTGTAGGCGTTGCTTGTTGTGCTTTACTACTACAGTACTAGGCCTCTCAGTAGAGTAGACTGTGATTTATAACACAGACTGTGCTTCCCAATTATGGTAGAAAGTGATTTGCCCTTGTAGATGCTGGGGGAACATTGCACTGTAGACTGGGGTGGTTGTGTGGAAAATGAGAGGACGTGTTATCAAGCAGCACAGCAGAACATGGCCTTGATATAGAGACATTTTAATTTCATCCTGCCACAACTTGAGTTGTGGCTTTTTTTTTTTTTTACAATGTTAGCCTGTCAAATGTTTTCCTTTTTAATGTTCTAGTGATATGAACCAGTTGAAATTGAACTATTACATAGATAGTTCTCTTCAGTGACTCACTGTAATGCAGCCTTTATCCAGCCTTGAACTGTTTTTGGGTTATAGCCCCTCACAAAGTTGTTTTTGTGGGTAATTTGGATGTCACGTTCTCGAGCTGGGTTTTCCTCTGAAACAAGAGGAGCATCTTTAAAGCAGTAAATTGATGCAATGCATGCGATTCTATTTAGAAGATCTGATTTAAGATGACTGAGGGTTATCAAAGTTGTACTTTTTTCCCCAGTAAAATTTAAACAACCAAGTCACTGAAGCCAACGTCACTCTGGATAAGAGCATCTGCTAAATAAAAAATAAAAAAAGTAACAGTGTCTGAGTATGATCAAGGCTCCCACTAATGTAATCGTGTGATATATTTTTTTCCTGACGTTATAGGGAATTCCTGCTTTTCTGCCTTGTCTCTATTTATTCATCATTGACCTTGACCAATCCCCCAAACCAATAGACTAGTGTTCCTGATGTTCTATGTTGTCCTGATCACAACCTTGAATCTTGTGTTATGTTGTGTTCTCTCCAGGTGCTGGGTCGGTGCTTCCTGACGGTGATGCAGGTGCACTTCCAGTTCCTATCCCAGGCCCTGCAGAAGGTGCAGCCTGTGGCCCAGTCGTGCCTGGCGGAGGCCCTCGCCCAGGCCCAGGAGCGACGTAGCAATGTCCGCTCCCAGAGCTCCTGCCCTGGGCCCCTCACGGAGCTGGAGGAGGCCTCACGATCATGGAAGGGTGCAGCCGAGGTATTTGGACATGGAGGCCAGGATGCCCCTAGGACTCTCCGAGGAGCTTCCTGGTCTGACTAGCTGGTGGAAATAGGCTGTGTTCAAAATGTGACAAGCTGACTGTTATACATTCCTGTGAAATGAAATGCAGTCAGCTACCATTCCAGCCATAATTTCCTCCTATTTCCCGTTGAGAAGTTTGTATGTACAGTATATGAGCCTGTATTGCTAGTTTTCCCTCCTCCACTTTTAAGCTAGGCCTACACATCCCCAAACAAACCCTAGCTAACTGAAATGGAGGCCATTTTGTGAGAGGAGCTAGCTGGCTAATCCCGTAGCTAATCAGTCCCTCCGGCACATTCTGAGCTTTGTTCTGTACAGTGGAGCCAGAATGGAGAATAGTGAGTGGCCTGATTGATCTGTTAAGCCCTGGCATGTGGGGTGTTAGCCCTGGAGGGAACGGGGCTGGATATCCTGCTGGAATGTGCTGCTGCGATATGGCCGGGCTGGGCCAGGCCGGGCCTCACTGCACTGTTGGGCAGTTTTCATAGAGGGAGGCGGTCGGTCTCCCCCTTATAGAAGCAGTTATTCACAAATCTAGGCCCAACACGGTTCTGAAATGTACAATCTACCAGATGTGTGACCAAATCACTATTATTTGAGTCACAAGCAAGTCTAAAGTCAAGGTCCGAGTCTCAAGTAGAGTCACAAGTAGAACGGGTCTACTATACATCTATACATGCAATGACTTGTTCAACTACAAATATGGTCTGTTTGAGGAACCAGACAGCCCTTTTCATTATTTTGTCTACAACACACTTTGATTATGTAATAATTAATTTGTAACAACAAATCCCAAATGCAAGCTTCATAAATAAATAATACATTTCAAGCAATTTTGACATACCAAAAGACCAGTTGTCCTATGCTAGTAATTAATGCTTGCAAAGTAAACAGTTCATATTCTTGATCACCAAACAATTTTTGCCGCTCTCCCTACAGTTTGACATTTGCACTGCACCCAATCCTATAGCTCTATAGCAAATCGTTAATCTGTTCGCTAGCTCATTGGTTCTCAAACTTTTTGACCCGCAACCCCCAAAAAGCAGTGCTTCAAAGCTCATGACCCCACGCATGCACATGCATACACAATTGCTGCGCCAATGTAGCCTGTCATTACAGCCATAAATGGTGATGCATTTTCAAAACGCAAGATACAGAAATAAACTGTGTTTTACACATCTGCATTTGTAGCTGAAGGTCATTAATGTTAGCAGCCAATCTCTGGAGTCCAGAACAAGCAGAATCATACTGCCTACCTGTATGCAGCGGAGGTTGCAGGATCTGTCTGCACCGCATGCTGTCACTTTGGAGGGCCGCCTGCCCTTTTCTTCCTCACAAATACCGTAATTAATTTGCCAGAATATGTTACATCTTCATCCCATAATATTGAATGCAGTGCGACGTTACAGCTATCTTTAGACATATAGCCAGTAGCCACCCAAACTAGGCCTATCTGAAATATGAAAATGATCAATGAAAATCTCCAGGTAGCCTGTTATTGTTCTGGCAAAGATGCCTCCGTAGTAGATTTCTAAACTGTATTTTATATGGATAATACAAACATAGTCCTACTATGGTAGACTATATGTATTTTTCCACATTTAGTTTCACACTCGCGACCTGTCTTGACCAGTTTTCTGGTCCAATCAGAGCAGAGGGCTGAGTGGGCGTTTCACTAGTCAATATGTTGCATGTTCTTTTTGCAAGTCGGTGCTGAGGCTACTGTCTCTGGCTGCGTGGAGAGTAATCCATATAGACTCTGTACCACAAAATGAGTGACAATTTTACAAAACCTGGCCAGATCATTTCAAGTCATCAGTCTCGAGTCCCGAGTCTTGAGGCTCCAAGTCAAGTCTCAAGTCATCAAATTTGTGACTTGAGTCAGACTCGAGGCCAAGCCATGTGACTCGAGTCCACACCTCTGCAATTTACTGTATACTTGGTGGTTAGTTACTCCTTTACATTGAAGTTGAAAATGTTAGCTAGCTACTTACCATTCCCCTACAATCCAACACTGACAGATTTTCTCATGCATATTGTGCACCTTGCTGTAATGCAGATTAGCTGTACAGAGAAGATGCAGGGTGTGTAAGGGTTGTACTAGGGTATGTGATGCTGTGTTTAAACTGCTATGTGACCTGAGACTGTGCTGTGCTCCAGGCCACAGGACGTCTGAGGGAGAGGGGACGTGACGGCTGCCTGGCAGGCATCCAGGTCCAGCAGCTCTTCTGCTCCAACAACCCCAACATCCCTGATCACCATCTGAAGGAGCTCAACATGAAGATCGACAATGCCTTACAGGTAGATGGGGCTCCACGCAGGACCACCACAGCCTTGGTCTATGTCTGAAATGGCACCCTATTCCCTAATATAGGCTTGTGCACTGCTTTTGACCAGAGCCTTATTCCTGGTCATTTTCCCTGTAAAGTGCAATACTTTTAATCAGGGCTCCATAGGGCTCTGGTCAAAAGGATTGCACTATATATGGAATAGGTTGCCATTTCAGATGCAGCCTTGGACTTACTGGGTCAATAGTGCCCTACAGAACAAGGGCTGCTTCAAATCAATGTGTTGATGGCTCGGATATGAAAGGACTGGATGAAGCTAGCCTGACCTACTTACATGTTGAGTTTATACAAATTATTTTCTCTTTTCTTTTTTCTTCCCCCGTCTCGCCAGGCTTATAAAGCAGCACTAGAAAGTATGGGCCACAGTGAATATGCACTGAAGGCTGGCTTTCACCTCAATCCCAAATCTGTGGAGGCAGCTTTACAGGTATGTTTACTCTAAGCACAGGCCGTATTACAGCTCATTAGGAACGGTAAAGCCTTGGATTATAGTGGCCGTGATAAGGGCATACCCTGTCTCTAACCTATTTGTACATCCTGTGTCTGCGCCTGTGTCTCTGTCTCTCTGTGTGTGTGTCTCTGTCTCTCTGTGTCTACTATGTAGGGTTGCTGCAGTGAGGCAGAGGCCCAGCAGGCTGGCAGGATGCAGACCATCTCCCAGCCCATTCAGTGTGAGCTGCCCACCATCCCTGTGCAGATTGGCTCCCACTTCCTCAAAGGAGTGTCCTTCAACGAGTCAGCGGCTGACAACCTCAAACTGAAAACGGTATGCCCTGGGGTCTGTTGAGGAGGACTTGACGTTACAGAATGTTCAGCGATTGCGTAGAACATATATGATTGTCTGTTATGTTAAATCGGGAGTCCTATCAGCTTGGGAGTCGTATTCAGCTCTATTCAGTACATTTCTATCTGCATCATTGAATACACCCCTGGCTGGCTCGCTGTCATGCTGGTGCGCTGTCATCCTGGCGCTAGGCTACTGTGATGGGTGGTTTCCTACGTCTTTCATATTCTGACCTGGCTGACCAGAATGGGCCTCTGCTCTCTCTAGGAAATGAGAGCCGCTTAGAAGTTCATATCGTCCACTGATGAGTTATGTGTGCTGTGAGTCATGTATTTGGCAAGGCTTTAATGTTTTGACGTGGATGTCTTAACACTTATTCCATGATACATCTGATGCCTTGGGTCTGGTTAGGATCAGCATCTGCTTTGTTAGTTTACAGTGGGATTCTCCCTTAGTCTGTGGGACAAAAACTGACTTGTATGATAATTGCACTCACACTATCTGTCAGTTGTCTGACTCACCATTTACCAGATTCAGAAATAAACAGCACGTTCATCAGGACCCTTTAAACTAGAGAGCCTAGACACTTTAACAGGAGGAGACTTAGTCCCTGGACTTTTTAGTTGCTACTGTTTCCTGTTCTGGTGTACGTTAGTGTTTAGAAGAGATGAATTGGACCCACACCCTCACTATTGCTCCACCATACATTTATTTGGCAAAAGCATCAACAAAGTTTCAATCCAAAGTGGATCTTTGTCAGGTCCACATTAGTGCCTTGCATCAGCAGCAGAGGTGTTGTGTTTTCACACTGGCCACCCTGTTTTGTATCCACAGCACACCATGTTGCAGCTCATTAAAGAGGCAGTAGGACAGAACGGAGTGACCCCCCGGGACGACTCCCCCGTCACTGAGGTCCTCAACCAGGTCTGCCCTTCCAGCTGGAGAATGGCCTGCAAGACCGCCGTCCAGTTACTGTTCGCTCAGGCAGGACTGGTGAGTACAAAGCACTTAAGATGTCAACAAGGGCAGCAAACTCACCCAGCTTAAAATACCTTTGTCTCATTAGATGTCAACATAAACAGTTGTCTCGACTTAAATTAGCTGATGGATTGTTTTGCTTTAGCAGTAGGGCCATGTGGTTCAACCAACCTCACTTATTTTATGAAAAGGTAAAGGCATTTTTAATTTGATCGAGGTCCCAGATTCACTGTTACTCCACAGCCTCTGCTTAGTGAAGACTCTACAACTTGCAGTCTGGCCCAGAGCTATAAAGGAGTCTGTATTGTAACCTAGAGCCCATTGTTTGGGAGGTGTGTAATCGAGATGATGGGAAGGTATGTTGGGTTCCTTTGAATAGCCAAGAGGTGTAAACAAACTCATTGTAGACACACAGTGAAGCCAACATTCCTGCAGCATCTGGGTAAAGGATGGGGTCATCTGGGTGGATCTGCAAACAGATCTCAGGCTGTTCACGTTGAAACGAGTCTTCCCCAGCCAACAGTGAGAGAAAGCAGCAGTCCTCCACTACTCTACTTGATTTATTTTCTCAGTGTGTTCTGTAATATTTAGTGCGTCAGGCCTGGGGAGTGTTCCTATACACCCAACAGCAGCGCTGAGTATAAAACAAACCCTGGTTGTGGATGGGAGCTTTACATGAACTCCTTATCTAAGCTGTGAGCTCCGAAGAACAGACAGAGTGGGAGTCTCCATAGCGGCCTAAGAGAAGACCACCTCCTCTTAACATTACTTATAGAGCACTTCTGCCAGACAGTGAAAATGGCTTTGTTCTTTCTGGGCCATTCATTTTAGAGTGCTCAACAACTGAATTGGCCGCTTCTCCTCCTTTTTTTTTTTTTTTTTTGGGGGGTCTATGCTGCTGTATCTCTCTCTCACTCTCATTTTTTCTCTCTCTCTCTCTCTGCCTGTGACCTTGTTGTGAGTCAGGGACGGGGTGGTGGGTGTGGCTGTATGTTTCTCTCACAGGATTGGACTCAGCCCTCTGACAGCCCGGGGGTCCTGAGGATACACCTGCTCTATAAATAACAATAGGCTGACTTCCTGTGAGACAGGAAGGGTCCTCCCTCCCCATGACCCAGTTGCATTTGTCTAGAAAGTAGAGCCTCTTTCAAAGAACTACTGGAAAATATTGGGCTGGCTAGCTGGAAGCGTGGATGTTTGGTGCTGCCGTTGACATTTATTTTCAACTTTTTAATGAGTTTGAATCACCCAAAGTAGCTTACATTGTCTTTGCCCACATACTCAGACTTATGGGCAGAGGTAGTGGCATATCTTATTTCATTATATCCATTTTGTATTTTAGATGGAGGAGGAGACGGATGTGTTATTGTGGAAAGAAATTGGTACTCTATCTGCATTGCTTACAGTCAGTCAGGATAAAAAGGGGACACTATAATCCCTTAGAGTTGCTTTGCTGAAGCATAACTGGCAGTGAGGAAATACATTCTATTAGAAGCTGTGCTGATGCAGCTCTCTGAATGACTGTGTGCATGTGTGGACAGGTGGTTGTTGACACTGCTCAGATCGAGAACAAGGAAGCCTATGCTCCACAGATTGCTCTGGAGGGCTCCAGAGTTGTGGTACAAGTCCCCTCCACATGGTGAGTAGGATTATTCATAATTGTCTCTTCTGCCCTCTGGAAAAACAAAATCTGTTTGCTTTACAGGTCAAAAAAAGAATTGGGCAAATCAATAAATGTAATTGCTTTACAGTTCTGTTTTATCTTAGCAAGGGAATTCCAAGTATTCAGAACCCTTAGACATACAATTGGCTAAATAAGCAAACGACATACTTTTTATCCACATAAGCCAACACTGGACTCAATCAACTATCACATTTGGACAGTAAAGTGAAGCATTAACAGACCTTCTATAAATGTATTTTTATTATGTTGGACATGCCAGTCATGCTGTGTCCTGACTGTCCTGTGTGTAGGTGCCTGAAAGAGGACCCAGCCACCATGTCTCTGTTGCAGCGGAGTCTGGACCCAGAGAAGACCCTAGGCCTGGTGGACGTGCTATATACTGCCGTCTTTGACATCAATAGGTGGAAGGAGTGCAAGTGGGTGGATGTGTATTACCTAAGGCATTTTCACGTTTGCCTTTTTAATTCCTAGAAAGAATCAACATGCTGTGTGTTCACATTGGTTGACAGAGGTAGCCCTCATTCTCAAGCTTAAGTTTACGTTTGCCCTGAAAGAAAATCTTAAAAGCTAGCTAGCTATTGGAATTTTCCATGCCATTGAATGCTTGTATATCTTCTCCCTCCACAGAGAACAGGCCTTGCCCACCATTCAGATGCAGTTACAGCGGGAGAGCCCTGACTACGGGATGCAGGCAGACCTGCCTCCTGGAAATGGCTCCAAAGCCTCCAGTGGCCTGCCCAAAACTATCTCCAAGCTAACTTCCAAGTTCACCAAGAAGGCCTCTTCCAGCTCTGTGTCCAGTGGTGGTGGGGGCAGCTACTCCATCCCCAGCACCCCGTCCCATAGCATGCTCTCCTCTAGCAGCAGCTCTGAAGACAAGCAGTTTAAGAGCCTGGGCCACGCAGTAGACGGGAGACTGCAGAGTATCTTACAGCTGGGCAACTTGTCCAGCAACCCCGACCCCACTCAGCCCCAGAACGGTTCTGTGTGTGACGACCAGGGCATGAACCTCCCCACGGACCAGGAGATGCAGGACGTCATTGACTTTCTCTCAGGTTTCAACATGGGCAAGTCCCAGCAAGCCTCCCCACTGGTCAAAAGGAGGAACTCCGTGGCATCTGCCAACACTGCCGAGCTGAAGCCCCCGAGCGGAGCCACTGACCGAACCCCGACCTCCCAGGCTGTCTCCCACAGTTCACTGCAGCCCCCTACACAGAGCATACCCCAGCATCAGCAGCCAGTGCAGAAGCAACGCAGAGCAACAACAGCAACAACAGCAACAACAGCAACAACAGCAGCAGCAGCAGCAGCAGCAGCAGCAACAACAACAGCAGCAACAGCCACCACCACCACAGCAGCCCTCCCAGCAGGCACTGCAGTACTACCAACACCTCCTCCAGCCTATTGGTCAGCAGCATGCTCCACCTCAGCTGCCCTCCCAACAGCCTCCACCCCAGGCTCTTCTCCAGCAGAGAGTGCCAAGCAAGTGGCTGAGTGGTTCCAGCCAGCAGCAGCCTCCTCCCCAGGGCCCCCCTCCCCCAGCAGGGCTCTCCCCCCTGGGGCCCATTGGCCAGTGGGGCTCACCTGGCCTCCCGGACCTGAGCTCGGATCTGTACAGCCTGGGGCTGGTCAGCACCTACATGGACAGTGTCATGTCTGAGATGCTGGGGCAGAAGCCACAAGGTCCCCGCAACAACACCTGGCCCAACAGGGACCAGAACGAGGGGGTGTTTGGGGTGCTGGGAGACACCTTGCCCTTTGACCCCGCAGGTGAGTCATTTTTCTCCCTTACATCCACAAACCCAGATAACACTCTGGGTTCCTCTGACTAATGTGGGTGTTCAGTAGGGAGTGAACATTTAGGAACAGAGTGAAACGGGAGGTACTACGGTGTGCCTCACTGAACATAACCTAGGTGGTTGATAATAACACTTTAGAGCAGTGTGTGACCTGCATATTGTCATGTTGAAGGATGCAGTCGACTAGAAAGGCTCCATATAATAGCAATGAAGGCTGGCTCCTTCCTGCACATAGTTGGTCAAAGTGTAGCCAGGTTGAGATCCAGTGTCTTGACCTCCGATAAAGAAAAGAGGCCTCCTTTGGGACGGTGTGTTATTCCCCCTCCCTGCCCGTTATCAGTAGGGTGTCTGGGTTGTGGTGGTGTGAGAGAGGCAGGCAGCTCACAGCCTCCAGGGATTCCATGGTAGGAGAGAACTGTGTCAGCAGTGGGGCCTGGAGCTGTGTTGACTGGGCTGTTTCATTACAAAGACTGAGAAGGAAAAAGGAGACACTCCTGTTTCCTGTTTAGCACTGCAGTCATTAGTCAGGTATTCATTATGCCTGGAAAGGACAGGTTGCTTTTGATTTTTCACAGGGTGTTGTGGTTTGGAGATGTGCTGCCATAAACACTTACGTAATCTCATTGTAACCATTAAAGCCATTTTGGGTGGTGATATTTAGCTGACATAAAAAGAGCTTGTCAGTGCGATGTAGTTTGTCTGTGATTTCCATATGATTTCCTGAATGAATAGCGGTCATTATCCAATGCAACCTGAGGAGGAAGTGTAAAAAGCTTCATAGCCAGCTCTTCCATCCAGATACATTTTCAAAAACTCTGAACTACAGGACCTTACTAGCATCTCTCCAAATGCACTGTAAATGTAGGTTGTTGTGTCTGACCGTGAGCAGCCCCCCCCCCCCCAGCGGTTCTGATTTGTAATTTGACATTTAATGCTGAATTTACAATGTCAGTCGCTGTTTTTACAGTGCAGCAGAGCGGAGGCCATTGTGTTCAGCTGACTTACAGCTATTGTGCTTTTTCTGCTATGGTAGACAGTCTAGCTGAATGGATTGAGCTGTGGGGTGCAAACACACAGAGAGAAAAGCTGAGGATGTCAGAAACTGAACTGTGTTTTCTCCCTTTCATATGCAGTTGGCTCTGACCCTGAGTTTGCGCGTTACGTTGCCGGAGTCAGCCAGGCCATGCAGCAGAAACGGCAGGTGCAGCACATCCGTCGCCCCAGCAACACCCGCAGCAACTGGCCCGTCCCTGATGAGCAGCACAGGACCTGGTCCCACCCAGAGTACTACAGCGAGGGGTACATTCACCAATCACAATCAACACCTAACATCTCATTGATACACACACCTCTGTATATGGCACAGGGCTCTATATAGTCCGCACAGAGTACTACAGGGTACAATCATTCAAGGCTCTATACACCACTCTATCTCACATGACACATGCCTACTAGTACAATTTATTCACACATCTCTTTGTATATGACATCTCTCTATATAATTATGCCAATCAATCTTACATGCTTCTTAGTGATGTTCGAGTTGTGGAATGGTAAGAACAAGATGTTCATAGTGTTTCAAGTAGTTCTAACTGAGAATGCCACTATTATGTGAAACAGGGAGGCGGTCAACAGCAGCTGGTCAGCCAATCAGGGAGACTCTGCCAGCTCCAGTGATGAGACGTCCTCAGCCAATGGTGACAGCTTGTTCTCCATGTTCTCTGGGCCTGACCTTGTTGCAGCTGTCAAACAAAAAGGTACAACTGAGTCACCATGTAGTAAATGTACACCATAGTGTATTACTGTTCTTTTGTTTTCCTTCCAACCTGTTTTGTTATTCGTGAAGTGAACTATTGACAGTGTGCTGTAGAGCTTCATGTCTCCTCTTCTGCCTGTAGAAAACACAGCTGTGGCGAGCAGGAGGTGTGTACCTTGCCCTCTCCTCCCCTCCATCACATGGGAGATGATAATAACCAGGTAAGGAAAGTGTGTGTACTTAGGAGTCTGTGTGCAGTACATGAATTGGGCCAGAGAATTGAAGCCTCTATCATTCACTGTATCTATATATATGATTATCTTTTATATTGTATCCCTTTAAATGTTAACATTTACCCCCTTTTAGTTTGGGGTTTTTGCAAAAGATCTTGTATTGATCAACTCCCATTTCCATCCATTCTACTCCACAGGACAGCAAAACTAAAACTTGGCCGCCGAAGGCCCCATGGCAGCACTCCGCTCACACTCAACACAACACCATGCCCAATCCAAGCTCTTCCTTGTACCAGATGAACATCCCTTCCAGCCAATGGAGTGATTCGATGCAGATGTTGCAGTCTCCGGTGTGGTCCACTGCCAGTGACTGCCCTCCCTCCACCGGGATCTCCTCTGGCTTCTCTCCCTACACCCAGCAGCAGCAGCAGCAACAGCAGCAGCAGCATCAGCAACAACAGCACAAACCCATCAGCAAGGGATTTAAATCCTTCCCCATCAAACATGAGCACAGGCCCTCCTACCTTCACCAATACTGATACAGACCAAACAAATGAGTCCATTGGCATGCTAGAATACCTGTAGCTGTATTTCTGAAGCAAGTTCCGCTGCGACCATTAGTAATGTTGCCCTTTTGGAATAACAATTCAATTGAAAATGGCAGTCTCTCTCTCAAAGTATGTGTTTTAAGGCAAAATTGCATTGTTCATACTGGCTTAACATTTTGTATGTATTTTTCCATTTCAAAAGCCCCCAATTTGAAAAAGAGACATTCTAAACTGCCATGTAAAAGCTGTAAGCATGTCATGCTGGCAGCAGTTAGTCTGCCTGATAAAGTTTATACTGTGTTTCCTCACAAGAGCTTGAGACATGCACGGCCATCATCCACTTTTCTTCTGCAGCTGAAAATGTATAAGGGATACGATTTTAGGGGGTGGGCTCTAAATGAGACACTCCAGTTTTCCCCATAATTATATACTGTCTACATAGCTGTAACTGCCAAATCTCATGTAAGTTGACGACTCGGACAACAGCTAACATCTACTGTTCCATAGCTTGTAAATTACTCAAGTTGAAATATAAATAATTTACTTCTTTTTATTAAGAGGCTTTGAGCAGGCTCAGCATACATATAATCATTGCAGAGGTGTAATTGAAAAGAATATACTACTTTTTCAACAACTGACAGTTAAAAATATATAGCAGTAACTATGTGCCATGTTGGTAATAGCACTTGCATAATATTATTTTCCAACCAAAGCGTTGTTCAGAAGATAAATGGTGCTGAAGAGAAGTCAGATTATTATATTGATCATTATTAAAGTTACGAGCCCTAGTGTAAGAGCATTAGGGAAAGTCTTTATGATCAAAAAGCGCATTTATTTCCTTTTCTTTCCCTGATTGGCAGTTCGCTTCTGAATGACACTAACTCATAAACCTAATGTTTGTTCCTTTAAAATACAATATTTTCTTGTACAAATATTGACAGTATTAATCTTATTTTTGTATTTTCTTACATGATATACCATTATATATGTTAGTATAATATAGGCATATTACATGACACCATCTTTTTCCCCCCAAGATGTGAAGGCACATTATTTCTTTAGTACAGAGTTTAACTACACCATATATCTATAAAGGTTACCAAATCTGCCATTATAAACACTAAAACATTGTGAGTAGGGTATTTTGGAGCCCATGTTTCTTCAGTTTCTATGGCTATGGGCTGTATTTAAATGCCCAGAATGTTAACTTTTTGTGATGTTTGCGGATGCCAATGTTGCCTGTATTTATGAAATGACACCATGTTTTCTGAAAACTAACATACTTACCATGTTTACAGAGATTCATTTAGCTGTATATACATATAAATATATCTTTTTATAGTTCTGTGCTTTGCACAATCAAAATATAGGGTTTGTTGCTTTGTCTGTGTTATTTCCCAAACTTTTGCTGCCTTTTTTTTTTTTACATCTTTAAAGACCTTGGACTGTAACCCTTAGCATTTTTCAGCTGTGTCAAAATGGTTTACTAGTGGCATCTACAAAAAAAAATAGAAAATGTTACCCTGACAGAAGATATGAAGGGGGACTGCTTGGCTTATGTTGCTTATTGTTCTCTTGAGCTGGCAACTGAATCTTCCCAAGTGTACCAGCAATGCAAAAAAATAAAATAAATGACTAGCAATTGAATGTTATTTTCTATATGACATGACTTTATGCTGTCACATATATTACAGTATGATCCATTTCTTTGAGGGGTGACAGGCTGCCTAGTAGGCTGTTGTACATCCAGTTTTCTAGCTTCCTCTAGTGGTGTCTGGTTTTAACTGGCAGGCTTGAAGTCAGAACTTGGCTGTAACATGTTTTACCTTTGGCTAAGGCTTGAAGTTCAGTGGACCTTTAAGTGAAATCCTTTGTCAGTAATATAATAATAATAGCCATTGTCCAAGGCTATCCCTAGTAGTGTGCTTCAAACTGAACAATTCTGGAACCTAACGCTGGTGGTGACTTGTTCACGAACTGACCTGTTGGGAGTAATGATGCTGTGATGATAATATTCTGCGAAAGCTCAGTATGCCCAAACTCAATGATTAAATGAACCTCATGTTACTTTACAGCAGTAGGTAAGGAAAGCAAACTTTATATATTTTTAATTGAAAAGAATGAAAGATGTGAATCAGTTCAGAGGAAATGATTGGCCATTTTGTGTGATGGCATTTATGTCCATTCTGGGCTGTCAATGTTGGTGCCTCCGTTGGGGACCTGAAAATTTAATTCAGAGTCAATTTGCAACCCAACACCAGTTAACATCGACAAACAATTGAAACAACGGTCAAGCAATGAATGCAGCTGGTTGCATTTTCATTGAGTGACAAAACATACGTTTGTGGTTGGAGCCAGGTTTGGCTGGCGTCTGCTATGGTTCCCAGGTAAACAATGTTGCGGTGCAAGATCTGTTGATATCTGGGGAGAAACGTTGAATACAGTATGGTAGTTAAAACAACATGTCTGTGACTACGGCAGGGTGGCCAACCCTCTGCAGGATTTTGTTCCAGCCCTACCATAATTGATTATTCATCAGGTACTTCAAATTGTATTTGTCACATGGGCCGAATGCTTACAAGCCCTTAACCAACAATGTAGTTAAGAAAAATAGTTAAAGTTAAAAAAGTTACACAATAAAACAACGTGGCTATATATACAGGGGGTACCGAGTCAATGTGCGGGGGTACAGGTTAGTCGAGGTATTTTAGATAATATGTACATGTAGGTAGCGGTAAAGTGACTATGCATAGACAAAAAGTCCGGGTAGCCATTTGATTAGCTGAATCAGGTGTGTTCGTATAGAGCTGGTTTAAAACCCTGCAAAACCAATAGTTCCAGGAGAAGGGTTGACATCACCTGCCCTGGGGAAATTACAAAAAGATATTAAGTTGAACTTACTGTACACATTCCGTTGCTCGTCCTTTTTGCATGTACTCTGTGATGCACCTTACCAGCTGGTCATTTTCGTCCAGCAACTGAAAGTTGGAAAATATGAAAACTGTTCACACAGCTGGCAACTTGTTTACCGAAGCTACCACATATGATAATATGTAGGCCAAATAGCAAACCAGCTGTACAGCTAGCTAATTAGCTTAGCGAGCTAGACAAAGTTGTAAACATTCGAGAACGCAAGCTAACATTCTAGCTAGCTAGCAAAAATGCTACATAGGATTACCATAACCAAACTGGTGGATAGCTAACATTACTTACTCTTTGGATGGTTTCTTGGTTGATCTGAGCTTTTCCTCTTTGTCTTTTCGGTACAAAGACAACAGACATTTTGAGTTAAATTGAATGGCAAACGTTAGCCAGTGGCTGTGACTACGAGTGAGCTAACATTAGCTAGCTAGAGGAAATCCACCATCTTTGCTAGTACTGCATGGGATATTCGGTCGTCACTAGTTACCACAGCCACAAAGTTATAAACCACGCCCATTTCGACAATGTATCTTCTTAACCATCTCTTATCCAGAGCGACTTACAGTTAGTGAGTGCATACATTATTTTTCATACTGGCCCCCCGTGGGAAACAAACCCACAACCCTGGCGTTGCAAACGCCATGCTCTACCAACTGAGCTGCATCCCCTGCCTGCCATTCCCTCCCCTACCCTGGACGACGCTGGGCCAATTGTGCGCCGCCCCATGGGTCTCCCGGTCGCGGCCGGCTACGACAGAGCCTGGAACCACACTGCTAACCTTATGCCTAACCCGAACCTTAATTATGACCCAAAAGTAAATGTTTGTTTTAATGAACTTTTACGATATAGCCATCTTGACTTTGTGGCTGTCTAAAATGTGCACGTTCAATTCAATCCATAGTCCCTTGTTCTTACCCCATCCGCGTTTACTGATATAGAATCCTGCTAAACCTGTGGATCGGCTTATTGATGGTTCCGCTATATCGCTTTCACCTCCCCAGTTGTTTTGGACAGGAGTAGGACGAGAAGTAGCTAGGGAGCGAAGTGAAAAAACGGTTGTAAACAAACTACTGAAACGTAAGAAAAACTCAACCCAAGGCTTTCCACATAATCATGTCTATAAAAATATAACTCAAATAGATTTCCAAACTACATGTACATGTGTTCCCCCTTCTCTAGAAAAGACCATGGCCATAAACATATTTCAATATACTGAAGTTAGAGCCTTAAAGAGTAATGATAAAACATGGACATACACACACACACACAAATGCTATGAGCTTGAAGGTTTGCTAGAAGGCAATAATTACATTTCTCAAAAAATCTGGAAAAACATGTTAACTGAGTAGTGTACAACTAGTGTTATATCACTTGCAGTGTCCACAATTCTTGGAAGACAACCCTTGATTGAGAATATAATAAAAACAAGGAGATGGCTATTGAACAATTGTTTATTTTTATCTTGAGTAAAAACCTGTCTGCAGAGTGCAGCCCACTTGAAGTACACCATGCTGTTCAACTGCTTTATTTAGAAACAATATCTGGCTTTATTATTCCAGAAGTCAGAAGGAGTAACTAATGTAATCAAAACTTAACAGCAATATGTAGGTAATATGTACTGTTTGAAATCTCAAATGAGCTCTGGACCTTACACCAATGTGGCTATTGCAACTGCCCAGGCTCCTGTGTATAATCCTTGTTCAGTCACTGTTTTGTGTTTTATGACAAGGCAAGGCTGCCATAACCTCGTACAAACCATCCTGATCTCACACGGGGCTAAGGCTGCCATACATTGCTCTGTATTATCAATATGTACAACTATTCAGTAAAAATGCACATTTATGAACTACAGGATATATTGGCCTAGCTGCCAACATTTTGTATGATCTAGATCAGGTTTATCTTGTAGTGTTTTCAAATAGTACATCTTCCATATTGTCATCATACTGTAGGTCAATAGAGAGAAATATAAATACATATCCCTCCTTCTAGCACTCCCGAACATACTGACAAAAAGTGAGATCAAACAATCCACCCCCATTCTCCGCTGGCCTCAACATCCAGTTCACATCCCTTTATCTTAGGTGTGATTATATGGACAATCCTCCAAACTGCTAGTGCTGGACAATAGACAGAGCTCAATAGACTTCCCCAAGCATAGGGAAAGGGACAAACATAGCACGCTTAGGGCACCGATGCGGTTTATTACAAATGCTGGAATTTGAATCACTAGGAATTCTTCCAGAAGCTTAGTAGATTGGTTAAGGTCTGGAGTAACTTCACTACTTTTCTTTTATCTAACTTTTTCCAAAAGTTAATTAATTTTGTTTCCTTCAACATCATGTAAACTTAGTGGTTGAACTTAAACAAAATAAATCTAAAAACATATACCCAAATCTAGCTGTGCAGAATATTATCTCTGAAGATTTTCCCCAAGTTATACAGCCCTTACTCTCCCCCAACATATTTTGTCACGTCAACGAATAGACGGGCAGTACTCAATTTCTCTTTTCAGGACAAGCTTGGATGAGAATCACTTCTGTGCCAGGCTACTACGCTGTCCATACAGCTGGTGAATGAGACTTATTCCCGGAAGTTGCATTAGTGGGACTGAAAAACAAAAACACCAGCATCATTGAGTTGAGCACACCAGATTGTTTTAGATGCAACACCATACAAGGGCAAGCATGCCAATAGACCATCAGGTAAAGCAAGACTGTCTGCTAGAAAAATGTCAACATACATCAGTAACACTTGAATTGCAAATTGTTTTGAAACAAACTGAGAAAAAGTAGTCCAATGCTCAGAGTCCTATGGCATACTGGGGACAAGATACATCTGGTTACACAGCAGTCTAGGCCAGAGCCAGCCATCTTCTCTTTCAGGGCAAACATTTAGAGGTCAACAATTATTTAATTCCATAGACACTTGTTAAGCGGCTAGTTAAAACATGGCAGTTATTTCAATGCATATTCAAGCGCTGGGGAGATGGAGAAGGCTAGATAGCCATTTCTAATGACTATGATGCTCCAAGTTTAGCCATGATTGTTGCAGAAAAGCCTCCTTTGACTACATCGACTACACTAAAAGGGCAATAGTTACCAACACTACATTTAACAAAAATATGCAAGAGCAAATATGTGCAGCTCACCCCAATCACTGAATCACAAAGACTGCAGTCCTTCCCAACATTACCTCTATTTGGCGACCAGCATTAGCGGGTGTTGGGAAACAACACTGGTCATTCTTAGGGGAAGAGAAAACTTCCCAACAGCTCTGAATCCCTGCATTCATATGCATTTCTAAAACCAGAAGTTAAGTGGCAACCACACAATATCTTTGGGGCAGAAATAACAGCGCGATGCACTAGAAATACATTCATTCAATATTCAGCAAGATTATAAAACAGAAATTATCCCGATAAGTGCAAATGCACCATAATCCAAAGTGTTTTCAGGATGACTGACCTACTCTGATCTTGTATAAATAGCTTATGTTAAAGGTCTGAACTGTCTACCTTCATTTGAAAGCAGGATCTCTACAACCAAAAACCAAAGTGAGACTATGACGTAAACCACTTATCTACTTGATGTACCCCAAGAACATTTACATTTGAGTCTTTTAGCAGGAACACTGAAACATGAGATTCTCTGACTAAGAAACTTGGCAAAGTACAGCAGAACGTCAAAATACAGGATAAATGGCTACGGAGATATGTAGACTAGGAGAGAATATAAAAAACTAACTGTGACCCCGACAGGCTATGTAGGATTTTAGTGCTCCTAAGGTACATTACAGGATATATCCCAAAAATAAAGCTATTTTCAGTGATCAAAGTACTCACAGTATCAGCGGGCTTCTGCATACATCTTTACACATAACAGAACATTATCAAATACAAATTTTAGTAAGAAAAGAACTCAAATAGATGCAAAAATACTGAATAATTCCACTGGAGTACGGTATTTACACAAGTTCTTGTCCCTCTGATTACTGTATAATATCAAACAACGCTCAAATTTTCAAAAGCACATTATATTGCTTTGTTGTATTTTTTTTGAAAAAGATAAATTGGTAAAGAGGCTGCATTCACACCCGTTGAAATCAAGCAGTCAACCCCAGTGCTGGTGGGAAATTTACAGAGTATGTCTTCATATTTCTGGACCATGAAGGGCTACAATTCTTGGTGGATCCGTCTCTCTAGTGCACTACGCGGCCACTTTGTTATCCTTCTGGAATAAAGCAAAACATGTTTAGACTTGTGCACACACATCCAGCATTTTATATCGAGACAGACTTGCATCATATTGAACTTAACTTGCATCATAAGTGTGATGTTGGGTTGCCTTGTCCTTTGTTGCAAGTGTGTGCCAATGTACATTTAACTTTTGAATAATAAAATCACCAAAAATGTGTACATGTGGTGTAAACCAAATGGTATGGAATGATTTACCCTGTATTCATATTCAACGAACTCCCGGCCACCTCTGCTGCTTCCTCGAAATCCTCCCCTGAAGCCGGGTGGGGCCCCGCGGGGGGGTCCAAAGGAACCTCTGCTCATGGCACGCCCTCTGCCCCCGCGGAAGCCCATGCCGCCACGACTTCCTCTGAAGCCTCCTCGGCCTCGGTTGTGCCTCAGTGGGATGCCAAAGGTCTCCGAATTCATCCTCCTCTCCTCAGCCCAAGTCTGCCTCCTTGGGAATCCTGAACCTCCAGATCTCTCAGCTGCTTTCCTGTAAATACAAAATGAGACATTTAATGCAAAAGACTAACCTATTCTAACAGACATGCTTTGGATTTCCATTAGTATAAGACAATATCAATACCACAAAGCACATAAATAAAAAAAAAAAATCGGTTAAGAGAGCAAAAAGGAGGAACATGCCTTGTATCATCAGAAGAGATGTTGTCAAAGAAGGACTTAGTCTTGTCGTAGTAAACGTTGGCCACCACAGGTTCCTCTTCCTCAGCATTGCCTTCACTGTTCTGGGTCTCCACACCAGAATCTGCCTTCTCATCTCCATTAAGAGCCTTCTCTGGTTTATCAGGCTTGTCGTCTATGTTAGACAATTAAAAGGGGGTAAACCATTTTTTCTTCTTCATAAACTTGGATTAAGCTAAGAGGATAAAGAGTACACAAAACATTTTGACGCAAGTTCCAAATCAACAGTGTGGCAGCCTGGGATTTCAGGAGGAACACAGGCTAGGCCATGACATTAATGCTGCGTGGAATTTGCTATAATAATTACAAGTAGTACCTTTCAGTTTGAGTTTGTTCTGAAACTCTTTTTCAATCTCCTCCTTGTTGAACTGAGCATTGGCAGTCTCAAAGTCAAAGTCTTGATCAAACTTCATGGGGCCGTCCCTGTGTGGGTTGAAGCGGCCTCTCCCACGGTGACCACCTCCACGACCACGGCGCTGAGGGGGAGGACCACCGGCTGGGAAGACAGGACAGCAGAGGAGTCAGACAACCAATAACATCAAAGCAGCGTTTAAATGATTGTTTGAATACGTCTAGATCTTGACAGAAAACATGGGTACATTAATACCAGTAAGGCAGTATACAACAGAAACTAGGGCGAGAGTCACAGGTTAACAAGTACACTGTTAGTTTCATGAGAACCAACTCACCACATTGACGGTTATTCCGGTTGTCGCCACCACCTTGCTCAGAATCTGTTCTGGGTATTTTCTGAACCTCAGGGCCTAAACAGCACAAAATAACAGACCAAACTAGCAATTATTTTGACATATCAGTCAAGTATGAGTCTTCAAAATACAATATTCTAAACTAGAAAGCCATATGGCCAGGTGCTTCACTTAGCGACATAGCCGATCAAGCAATTGTTCTAAACAGGCAATGTAGACTAGTCTGTGTGACAGCATTGTATTGTGGACGTTCAGGCCAAGCCTGGCTACAGCCTCCCCTGTCAGCCTCACCCCTCCTCTGTTCCAGGATGTCTGGAGGCTTCTGGTTGCTCAGGGTAGTGATGGGCCTGGCTGGTGGGCCAGCTGGGCTCCTTTGTCCCACTGGTGCAGGTGCAGCATGGGCAGTGGTGGGGGCAGTCTGCACTGCCTGCTCCAGGGAAGGGCTTTTCCTCAGAGGGTCCAGCTGGGGACTGGTGTGACCTAGAAGACAAGTCAGGGGTTAGCCCAAGATGTACTGTTAAGGAGCCTGCCATTACTCCTTAAGGTCCAAGGACCTTATGTGATATCTTCAAAGGTAGACTGGCTCTGGCAGCCAACACCCAAATACTCAATTTAAACGTGAATCGATTCTAAATATTTTTTACTTAAACACTTCTTTTTCTTAAAACTGCATTGTTGGTTAAGGGCTTGTAAGTAAGCATTTCACTGTAAAGTCTACACCTGTTGTATTCGCCGCATGTGACAAATCAAATGTGATCAATGTAACCTTTTGTTTAATTATTATTTCAATGATATGAAAGATAAGATCCTTATACTTCCAAAACCGTACCGCAAGTGGTGTGTGTTAATGTTCAGACCGAGCGTTGGGGATCTTAACAAAACTCCCCCATACAGAAGATGCCTTCACTCAATAACTTAGTGGGGGAAAAAGTATTTAGTCAGCCACCAATTGTGCAAGTTCTCCCACTTAAAAAGATGAGAGAAGCCTGTAATTTTCATCATAGGTACACGTCAACTATGACAGACAAAATGAGAAAAAAAATCCAGAAAATCACATTGTAGGATTTTTAATGAATTTATTTGCAAATTATGGTGGAAAATAAGTATTTGGTCAATAACAAAAGTTTCTCAATACATTGTTATATACCCTTTGTTGGCAATGACACAGGTCAAACGTTTTCTGTAAGTCTTCACAAGGTTTTCACACACTGTTGCTGGTATTTTGGCCCATTCCTCCATGCAGATCTCCTCTAGAGCAGTGATGTTTTGGGGCTGTCGCTGGGCAACACAGACTTTCAACTCCCTCCAAAGATTTTCTATGGGGTTGAGATCTGGAGACTGGCTAGACCACTCCAGGACCTTGAAATGCTTCTTACGAAGCCACTCCTTCGTTGCCCGGGCAGTGTGTTTGGGATCATTGTCATGCTGAAAGACCCAGCCACGTTTCATCTTCAATGCCCTTGCTGATGGAAGGAGGTTTTCACTCAAAATCTCACGATACATGGCCCCATTCATTCTTTCCTTTACACGGATCAGTCGTCCTGGTCCCTTTGCAGAAAAACAGCCCCAAAGCATGGTGTTTCCACCCAGCTATTCACAGTAGGTATGGTGTTCTTTGGATGCAACTCGGCATTCTTTGTCCTCCAAACACGCAACGAGTTGAGTTTTACCTAAAAGTTATATTTTGGTTTCATCTGACCATATGACATTCTCCCAATCCTCTTCTGGATCATCCAAATGCACTCTAGCAAACTTCAGACGGGCCTGGACATGTACTGGCTTAAGCAAGGGGGACACGTCTGGCGCTGCAGGATTTGAGTCCCTGGCGGCGTAGTGTTACTGATGGTAGGCTTTGTTACTTTGGTCCCAGCTCTCTGCAGGTCATTCACAAGTCCCCCCTGTGTGGTTCTGGGATTTTTGCTCACCGTTCTTGTGATCATTTTGACCCCCGGGGTGAGATCTTGCGTGGAGCCCCAGATCGAGGGAGATTATCAGTGGTCTTGTATGTCTTCCATTTCCTAATAATTGCTCCCACAGTTGATTTCTTCAAACCAAGCTGCTTACCTATTGCAGATTCAGTCTTCCCAGCCTGGTGCAGGTCTACAATTTTGTTTCTGGTGTCCTTTGACAGCTCTTTGGTCTTGGCCATAGTGGAGTTTGGAGTGTGACTGTTTGAGGTTGTGGACAGGTGTCTTTTATACTGATAACAAGTTCAAACAGGTGCCATTAATACAGGTAACGAGTGGAGGACAGAGGAGCCTCTTAAAGAAGAAGTTACAGGTCTGTGAGAGCCAGAAATCTTGCTTGTTTGTAGGTGACCAAATACTTATTTTCCACCATAATTTGCAAATAAACTCATTAAAAATCCTACAATGTGATTTTCTGGATTTTTTCTCTCTCAATTTGTCTGTCATAGTTGACGTGTACCTATGATGAAAATTACAGGCCTCTCTCATCTTTTTAAGTGGGAGAACTTGCACAATTGGTGGCTGACTAAATACTTTTTCCCCCCACTGTATGTGTAATGTAATGGTACTGAGTCATGATCAATGGCTAGGCAGGGGTGTGATTATAATAATGCAAGAAGTTTAGTCCTCCACTGATGTTAACTGCAAGCAACATACCACATAGAACATAACATTTTATGATATTGAAAGGCAGATATGCTAAAGAATAAAATGATTTGTTCCAACGGCATTGCATTTCACACTGACAATACAAGAGCTTTCAAGATCATTCTTCGTTTCAGACATCTCAGAGATTATAGAATGGCGAATCAACAAGATGAATGTACCAACCTCCACCGACAACTCCAAACTGCTGGGACACCTGGGGGCTGGGGTTAAACTGGCTGTAAGGGGGGACAGGCGCCCTGCTGCTAAAGGGTGCATATGAGCCCACAGACTGGAATGATGGGGGTGGAGCATTGGAGGATCCAATTGAGGACTGGGGAAGTAAAACAAAATGTTAGACACAACCACATACAGAACTATTACATATGTAAACAGAAAATAAACTTGGAAATGCTTACTTGAACAATGGCAGGGTCCTGAGGCAGGGAGCTGGTGGCTTTGGGTGGCTCGCAAACAGTCAGGTCCTTGATGTCACTGCCTCTGAAGATTATGTACTCGAAGACTTCATCCCGTGGTGGAATTGGCCTGTCAGTAGGGCGGTCCTCAGTGCCAAAGGAGCGGACTGTTGGGATAAACAAATGTCAGACAGAGACAAAATTACAACAGTGTGACTATCATTGATTGTCTGCCAGATCAATCACCATTCATTGTACATTCTAGTATTGACAAAATGGAAAGGCCGGGCAGGACGTAAACAAAGAGCATGCAAGTGAGCGCATGCACATACCAGTGCGAACAGGCAGCTAGCTAGCTGCCACTGGAGAAACAATAGAACTGGGTCCCTAGAGTTAGCAGTTAAATTGCACTTTCAAGCAAGCAAATTAAGGTCAACGTCGTTAGCTAGGTTAGCTTGCCGATTTCCCATCACCCATAACTGCTAACGTTAGCTACCTAATCATGTAAGTTAGCAAACGTTCATTAACTAACTAGCTGAAATGATAACCCGGTCAGCTAAATAATGCAACAAAGCATGAATGAAACAGGCCAGAGCCTTTGCACTGAAACGGGCGAGATAAATTAGCTCGGCTAACAAGCCTGCCACACGCATGATTACGCATTCGACAAAAATATCTACTAGCTATGCTAACTAGCATTGCAAACAATTTGACAGTGACAGACTAAATACCTGCACCCCGTTACTAGTAAAAAGTGAGGAGTTCTCAATTTATCGACTTATTTGATTGTAAGGTATACGTTTTAGCTTACCTTTGGCGAGAGCAACAGTCGAATTTTCGGTGTCAATGGTGTATAAAATTCCTTCATAGCGAATCTCGGCCTTCGAGATTAGGCTAATTTTACTCCCGATGTAAGGCGTCCCTCCACTCATACCGTCCTTCCTTTTTCTTTGAGTGTGGAAAATAAATATATATCTTCCAAAAGTATCTGGCAACTAGCTAGCTAGCTACTTTATTTTTGTCCTGTTTGTACACTTCTAACAAAGATTCTTGCCCGTTCGTTCTTCCACCAACTTGCTAGCACCACGACATGGCCGTTTTCATATGATGCCTTGTTGCCTCACCGCAGAGAATGGTGGGAAATCGTCTCTGTAAACAGTAGATATCGCGAGTTTTCACGGGATCATGCTACCTTTCAAAGATTACTGTTCTAAGGTTAGTTTTGTGTTTCTCTCCCTACTGGATACTTGCTGGGATTGGGAGAGGGCAAACTGATCCTAGATCTGAGACTGCCAACGATAGTTTATGTACATTTTTCATCGCTGCAACTGGACACCTTATCGCCCATCTCTCTGCTGAGTCCACTTTATGCATAAAAATACATAAAAAGACAAGTATTTCCAATCGTTTCTGTGGCAAGTGTGAAAATAAAATCTCTATGACAACAAATAAAATATGTCTTGGACCATAGGCTACTCTATATTTGATGTCACCCCCCACCCTAAAGCCTATTTCCATTGCCATAATAAAATGTGAGGTTTCTGAGTTTCTGTGAGAACTACCACTTTATTACGTGCTGAAATGTAACGTGCTGTCCTTACTACAGTATTGTGTTTTGTAATACATGATGTAAAAAATATTATTAATCAATGAAATGACAAATAATCATAAATATTGGCGCTTTGACGTCAGATTAATTCCCACAATGCCTAGTAACACGCATGCGCATTTCATTCATTTACAATTTTTAGACAGTGATCTATGATCAAAGATGGCGGGCACCTCCGACCCACTGGAAGATATGCTCTTTTCTGAGGTGGATGAAAAAGCAGTGAGCGATTTAGTGGGCTCTTTGGAGTCACAACTTGTCGGACAAAGCAATCCTGCAGATACTCAGTCGGAAAACAGAGGTGCTGGGTCTACAGTCACTGCAAACCATCACTTAGGAAAAACGCTACCAGCCCAAGTGGGTACTACATTAGAACAGCAACAACAACATAAAGCTGGGATGCACCAGGAGATGAACTCTAAGGAAATTAGCTCAGAGAAAACTGTTACATCTTCTTCGATTAGTTCTATTCCGTCCTTAGAGGAAGCTTCCACCACTTCAGGGACCGGGGTAAACGCTACCACGAGCGGTTTGCAATCACATGGAACATCATCTATCACAACACTGCCTGCATCTGGTGGTGTAGCAACTTCTCCGCTTGTCAGCAGCCTCAGCACCACCACCAGCCGAGGTTCCGCTCTGGCTTCAGGTCAGACATCAACAGACATTGTCGATCATCCAAGAAAACGCATAACTGCATCGTTACGGAGTGCATCCGTGGGAATACAGAGTTTGAACGGTACCGGAGGAGCGGTAACGTCAAGGAATATCCCCTGCCGCGGGAACCGATGCGTTGATTAAAAACGTTAGCACTGTGTCTAGCAGTGCAAGTGCAGCAAACTCAAGTCGGACGGTTGACGTTACATCTTGTGTAAATACGACGAATTTCACTTTATCTAGCTCCAGCATTTCTCAACTCAATCAGCGATTCCCCTGGACAAGGGGACTCCTACTATTGCTTTGCAAAGACTACCAAGTCACATTGTAGCGAGCATCGCGCAGAATGGAAATGGCACTACCGTCTCGGCCTTGGTTAAACAAGGCGCGATAGGACCTATCACCTCTGCAGTAACTTCGCAAGTGAACCACAAAAAAGAGGGTTCTGAAGCGAATTCGGACGCTCCCGTGCAGTCCAAAATAGTAATGTCCAGTCCGTCAAGTGTTGTCAATTCCGTAATAAACTCTGTTTCATCTCCCTCTGCTGTTTTCAACCTAGCAGCGACTTCTACTGCAAGTCATGTCATGGCAAAGCCTGCTGTCAATGTTGGTGGACAAACTTTGACTACAACGGTTGGCATGGTAAGGCCAGCATCACCGGCTGTGGCCACAGCTACACAGCCTCTGCTTCAACCGGGAGTCCCAGCGGCTCAAAGGATTGTAGCCCCCCAACTGATTGTCAGACCCTCAACAACAACAACAACAGACGACCATTCAACTGCCTCCTGGGTTTACCATCCCACCGGGTAAGGTGTTAGGAGGATGAATTGCTCTTCTCTTCAAATCAGAGAGAGGGAAAATCTGCTCAGATCAAAACAATGAAACTGGGCAGGTCTTTTTGAGAGCCCTGTGCTTTGTCATTACATCAATTTTGTACTTTAATGTAAAACATTACCTGGACATGTGATGTGTTCCTTCATCATTTCCCTGTTCACTTCCTGAAGATTCCCAAAGATGCAGCAGCATTCATTTGATAAACACCTGTCAATACAGATTAAATCTGTGCATTCTGTACAGATTAAAGGAGAAGTTGTTTTTAACAACCAAATCTCTATTTTCAATGTAAATGTCATGTTATAGAAGGTTCCAGTCACCTTTTATTTCAGTTTGTGAGAAACTTACCCCAGACAGCAAATCACTTCTTCATCCTCCTTGTGTAGTATAGGGGCCCTGAAAAAACATGAACAAAGGGTCCAAAAACAAACGCGTCCTTTTAGAAATGGCAAAGCTCTCAGTATAGTGGTGCAGGTCTTTAGATGTTGAACATATGAAATGGTGTCATTCCAAACTTTATCCGCAACGTTATGTTCCATTTTGTTGCGACTCGAGTGTTCCATCTCTGTCCGTTCTACTGGTAACCGCCAAAATAAAGGAAACATTTAATTAAATGAGGGATACAACGTATACTGAAAGCATGGGGTGCTTACACACAGGAAGTTCCAGACCCTTGTAGAATCTATGCCAAGGCGCGTTGAAGCTGTTCTTGCGGCTTGTGGTGTCCCAACATGGTATTAAAATGCTTTATATTGGTGTTTCCTTTATTTAGCCAGTTACCTGTAGCAGAAGGCTACATGGGGATGGAACAGCTGAATAGGGGAAACGTCTTGAGTCACGCAAAAGGGAATATAACAATGTGTACAACATCTAAAGACCTGCATCACTATACTGAGAACTTTGCCGTTTTTAAAAGGACGTATTTGGGTGTTTTTGGAACCTTTCTTCATGTTTTTTCGGGGCCCACATGCTACACAACAAGGATGAGGAAGTGATTTGCTGTTTGGTGTAAGTTTCTCAAAAACTAGTGAAATCACAAAAAAGGTGGACCCTATAACATTACATTTACATTAAAAAATAGAGATTTGGTTGTAAAAAAACGTCTTTACATTTGTATTGATTTTAGGTTAATTCTGTATAATGTTGGAGACATACCTGAAATTGAATAAAGTTATTACTTGAATCATGACACCCATTATCAACACAACACAAATATCACAACCAAGACTGCATGTGAGCAAAATGTTCGCTGCTCAGTTGGTATGGTGACAAAAATGCCTACCGGTATACTGTATATAATATACAGTATATTTCAATGGCATTGACAATATGACAGAACACAGTACACAATGGCATGCATCATCCGAGTTCTAAGAAAGTTCCACAAATCTGCTTGATATCACCCAATCAAATGACTTTTCTCACATCACAAGCATGCGCATATTTTGCCAATGGGCAAGTTTAATGAAATGGCAATACATAAAAAACACACCAGACATGATCTCCTCTATTGGTATTCATGTCTCAAAGTTGTTACTCTGAGCTGCATGAGGCACGTGAAAGAGCCACTCAAGTTCCTCAAGAAACAATATCAGTGTGGTGGCCCAGCAGACAGACAGATAGGTCTACTCATGCATTTTGTATGTGCTCATTCTTTCATGCTGCTCAAGAAACTTTGACTCAGTAGAGAAAATGGATTAGAGCTGGGACTTATAAATTTAAAAAATACGAAAATTTTAGACACCGTCAATACCGATCACTTATCGCAGGCATTTTGCTGATATCGTACATTACAAGTAGCCTATACTAGAGAAATGTGGAGTTTGAAATGAAATAAGATTGCTAATATGGGTGGTTGTTAATGGGACAATTGATGGCTACAACCATCAAACTAGTAGTAGTAGTTTAAAGGATAATAAAACAAACTGGTGCACATTAATGTTATAAACTATCGTTCTATTTATCGTTATCACATCAATTCAGGCAATTTATCACAATATGGATTTTTGTCTCTCAAAGTTACACATTTAAAATAAACAAATAGCTGGATATGCATACCTCTGATATGATATACTCTGATTTGCAGAATCATTCAAACCTCAGTTAAATGAAGGAGAGAAGTTTCATGGAGTGCAGGGAACTCATGGCCCAGAACACATCATCTGGCAATTTATGAGTTAATGAGCATTTTCTCAACCGCTAGACTATATTGCATCTCATCTCACCAATACATGCCTGAAGACAATCCACTGTTGCTTATGTGTTCAGTGTGGCACGTGATTCGGTCTCCATGTGTTTGGCAGCGCTAAATGAACAGTCTGAATGAATCCATGCTGTTTGCATTTAAAAACAATGAGCCAGTCGTGCTCTGATGATTTGAGGCTCACTTTTATGACTGAGATTGAGGTTGGGTCTAAAGGATTTACAGTGTTCTGATTGCCTGCTTCCAGAGGATTCAATTCAGGTTACTTGTTTATGAGTTGGAGTTGGCAAGTTAAAAGTTCAGCTGTTGTTTAGCAAGTTCACCTGATCTGTTTTTCTAACTCTGGGGTTTAAATGAGTAAGCACCTGTCTATGAGGCTGTTCAGACAGGCTCAGAACAGTGAAGGGGACAGAGCACATGCAACGTGCTGTTTAAGAGACTATTTGGTTATTTATGTTATTCAACCCTTATTTTACCAGGTAAGTTGACTGAGAACATATTCTCATTTACGGCAACAACCTGGGAAATAGTTACAGGGGAGAGGAGGGGGGATGATTAGGTGTCCATGATGGTATGAGGGCCAGATTGGCAATTTAGCCAGGATACTGGGGTTAACACCCCTACTCTTATGATAAGAGCCATGGGATCTTTACTGACCACAGAGGTGGCGTTTACACAGACAGCCTAATTCTGATATTTTGGTATGTTGACCAATCAGATCAGCTCTGAAAATAAATAATTGTATTTGTCACATGCTTCGTAAACAACAGGTGTAGACTAACAGTAAAATGCTTACGGGTCTTTTTCCAACAACAGAGTTAAAGATAAAAAATTGAAATAGTGACACGAGGAATGAATACACAGTGAATACATTTTTAAAATAACGAGTAAAAATAGAATTGCTACTATATACAGGGAGTAACAATACCGATTTGATGTGCAGGGGTACGAGGGAGTTGAGGTACCTATTCAATGCCTTCAGAAACTATTCACACCCCTTGACTTATTCCACATTTTGTTGTGTTACAGCCTGAATTCAAATTGGATTTAAAAAAAACATCTCACCCATCTACACACAATACCCCATAATGACAAAGTGAATACATGTTTTTAGAAATTTTAGCAAATCTATTGAAAATGAAATACAGAAATATCTAATTTAAATACTTTGTAGAAGCACCTTTGCAGTGATTAAAGCTGTGAGTCATTGCTAGACAACCATTTTCAGGTCTTACCATAGATTTTCAAGTTGATTTAAGTCAAATCTGTAACTCGGCCACTCGGGAACATTCATTGTCTTGTTAAGTAACTTCAGTGTAGATTTGGCATTGTGTTTTAGGTTAGTGTCCTGCTGAAAAGTGAATTCATCTTCCAGTGTCTGGTGGAAAGCAGACTGAACCAGGTTTGCCTCTAGGATTTTCCCTATGCTTAACTCCTTTCTGTTAATTTTTTTTCCCTGAAAAACTCCCCTGTCCTTAATGATTACATGCATACCCATAACATGATGCAGCCACCACTATGCTTGAAAATATGGAGAGTGGTACTCAGTAATGTGTTCTATTGGATTTGCCCCAAACATAACACTTTGTATTCAGGACAAAAAGTTCATTGCTTTGCCACATTTTTTGCAGTATTACTTTAGTGCCTTGTTGCAAACAGGATTAATGTTTTTGAATATTTGTATTATGTACATCAGAGGAGGCTGGTGGGAGGAGCTACAGTGGGGAAAAAAAGTATTTAGTCAGCCACCAATTGTGCAAGTTCTCCCACTTAAAAAGATGAGAGAGGCCTGTAATTTTCATCATAGGTACACGTCAACTATGACAGACAAAATGAGATTTTTTTCCCCAGAAAATCACATTGTAGGATTTTTAATGAATTTATTTGCAAATTATGGTGGAAAATAAGTATTTGGTCACCTACAAACAAGCAAGATTTCTGGCTCTCACAGACCTGTAACTTCTTCTTTAAGAGGCTCCTCTGTCCTCCACTCGTTACCTGTATTAATGGCACCTGTTTGAACTTGTTATCAGTATAAAAGACACCTGTCCACAACCTCAAACAGTCACACTCCAAACTCCACTATGGCCAAGACCAAAGAGCTGTCAAAGGACACCAGAAACAAAATTGTAGACCTGCACCAGGCTGGGAAGACTGAATCAAACACATCAAACAAATGGAAACCACATGTTTGACTCTGTTCCATTTATTGAATTCTAGCCATTACAATGAGCCCATCCTCTTATAGCTCCTCCCACCAGCCTCCTCTGATGTACAGGTTTCCTTATTTTCAATCTGTCAATTAGGTTAGTATTGTGGAGTACTACAATGTTGTTGATTCATCCTCAGTTTTCTCCTATCACAGCCATTCAACTTTGTAACTGTTTTAACGTCAGCTTTGGCCTCATGGTGAAATCCCTGAGCGGTTTCCTTCCTCTCTGGCAACTGAATTAGGAAGGAAGCCTGTATCTTTGTAGTGACTGGGTGTATTGATACACCATCCAAAGTGTAGTTAATAACTTCACCATGCTCAAAGGGATATTCAATGTCTGCTTTTTAAAACATCTTTACACATCTACCAATAGGTGACCTACTTTGCGAGGCATTGGAAATCCTCTCAGGTCTTTGTGGTTGAATCTGTGTTTGAAATGCACTGCTCGACTGCGGGACCTTACAGATAATTGTATGTGTGGGTACAGAGATGAGGTAGTCATAAAAAAATAATGTTAAAAACGATTATTGCACATAGAGTGAGTCCATGCAACTTATTATGTGACTTCTTAAGCACATTTTTACTCCTGAATTTATTTAGGCTTGCTATAACAAAGGGGTTGAATACTTATTGACTCAAGAAATTTCAGCTTTTCATTTTTAAATAGTTTGTAAACTTTTCAAAAAACATAATTCCACTTTGACATTATGGGGTATTGTGTGTAGGACAGTAACAAAAAATCTCAATTTAATCTACTGTATTTTAAATTCAGGCTGTAACATAACAAAATGTGGAAAAAGTCAAGGGGTGGTACTTTCTGAAGGCACTGAATATATAGCGAGGGATAAAGTGACTAGGCAGCAGGATATATAATAGACATTAGCAGCAGCGTATGAGGTGAGTGTGTGTGTGGCGTCAGTATGCGTGTGTGGACATGTTATGTGTGTGTGGGCGTAATGATGTAGTGTATGTGTGTGTTGGGGTGTCAGTGTAAGTACAGTATGTATGAGTGTGTGGGTAGAGTCCAGTGTGTGTGCATAGAGTGCAAGAGAGTTAGTGCAAAAAGGGTCAATGCAGATAGTCCGGGTAGCCATTTGATTAGCTGTTTAGCAGACTTATGGCTTGGGAGTAGAAGCTGTTCAGGGTCCTGTAGTTTCCAGACTTGGCGCATTGGTACTGCTTGCTGTGCGGTACTGTAGCAGAGAGAACAGTCTATGGCTTGGGTGGCTGAAATCTTTGAAACATTTTTGGGCCTTCCTCTGACAACGCCTGGTATAGAGGTCCTGGATGGCAGCTCGCCCCCAGTGATGTACAGGGCCTTACTCACCACCCTCTGTAGCGCCTTGCGGTCAGGTGCCTTGCAGTTGCCGTACCAAGCAGTGATGCAGTCAGTCAAGATGCTCTCAATGGTGTATCTGTATAACTTTTTGAGGATCTGAGGACCCATGCCAAATCTTTTCAGCCTCCTCTTCACAACTGCATGGGTGTGGACCATGTTCATTCTTTAGAGCAGGATTTCCCAAAGTCGGTCCTGGTCCCAAATCACTGCCCTGGGGCATTGGGATCTTTTTTAGATCAGATGAAAGTGTGCCTCCTACTGGCCCTCCATCACTATCTGGTCTCTCATTCAGGGACTGACCAGGACCAACCCTGCTCAGCTTCAGAGGCAAACCAGCAGTAAGATGCAGGGTGGTATGCTGCTGGTTCAGATGCTCCTCCGCAGAGTGCACGAGGCTACTTTCTGTGTGCACATAGATCTACATATACTCTTAAGTCACATCAGGTCTACTTGTGTCTGGACATTACTCTTATAGCATACCCATTAGCCTACCCAAAATGTCCAGTGATTAAAGTAGCTTTTGTGTGTTAGTGAGAAAATGTGTAGTATGATATAGTTACATTTTCTCTGAGTTAAGCTAGAGGAGGCTTATGGAAATCTGTTTGAGGCGTTTATGTTCAGTAACAGGTACACTGTTTAATAAAAGCTCTATTATTTCTCGTTCTGTTTGATGCTGATGTAAATGGCATGTACTGCTCTCATGGGCAGATTGAACATGACATCAGAATTTAGACTACTGTTTCGTAAATTCAACGTGATCCTCCCTTGTCACTTTCTAGGGTCACTATGTGACTGAAATAGGTGCATTTCATTGACAGCCAGCCCAGGTGCCTTTTAGGACAGTGTATTGACTTTGACTGAGTATATTGTTTGTGATTGCTCTGTCTGCACTCTAGGAATGGTGTTGGTGCGCACTGAGATGGGTCAGCTAGTGATGGTCCCTCAGCAAGCCCTTGCCCAGGCACAGGCCCAAGCCCAGGCCCAGGCCCAGAACAACATCTCCCCCCGAACTGCCACCCCCACTGCAGGGGCCACCTTCAGAGCAACTACCCCACAGGTAAGAGTTACTACCCCACTGTCACTACCACACTGTGACATCCCTTACTTGTTCAGTGAATCAGTTACACAGAGGGATATATTAATTCAAAAATATGGATTTAGTTCATTACATTGAAAAATACAGTTGCTGAATTTATATAGCCTCTGGCTTATTGGGTAACTCATAATTTGGTATTCCTTATGATGGAAAGGCCTTTATTGCATAGGATGTTGAAGAGGTAATCTATTTCATAGAAGACTAATCTACACACTGGGCTGCTCTAGGTAGCTAAGTTTTACCGTTAGGTATAGTAGTAAAGAATTTGACTGTCAAATGTATGCAGACACATTCTCTGAGGATATCAAAAGAGATAAAGTGGTTATTGTCAAGGCGTGCTGAAGGTGGGTGTGGTGTATGAATCATGCGCAGGACGCAGAGGCTCAGTCCAAAGGCTTTAGTGCAATATATATAAAAGACAGAAGCACAATAAGCCCGAAGGCGAATACACGGCGCACACAGGCGACAAAACAAACGGCGCACAAACATGTGCAAAATAACCTCTCCAAAACACTGGAGGGAAAATGTAGCTCCAAACACGAAACAGAAGCGCAATCACACACAACGACAAGCACACATAACGAGAACTAAATAGGACACTAACGAGGACTAACAAGACACAGGTGTACAACATCCAGACAAAACCAAACGAACATGAAACATAGATCGGTGGCAGCTAGTACTCCGGGGACGACGACTGCCGAAGCCTGCCCGAACCAGGAGGAGGAGGAGCCTCGGCCGAAACCGTGACAGTACCCCCCCCTTGACAGCCGTGCGCCGACCCCGGCCTCGGGGACGACCAGGAGGACGCGGAGCAGGGCGCGCGGGATGGTCCCGGTGGAACTCCGACAGGAGAGATGGGTCTAGGATGTCCCTCCGCGGCACCCAGCACCGCTCCTCCGGGCCGTACCCCTCCCACTCCACGAGATACTGGAGACCCCCCATCCGGTGTCTAGAGTCCAAGATGGACCGAACGGTGTACGCCGGAGCCCCCTCGATGTCCAGTGGGGGCGGAGGAGTCTCCCCTATCTCATTGTCCTGGAGTGGACCAGCTACCACCAGCCTGAGAAGAGACACATGGAATGAGGGGTTAATATTCTTATACTCAACAGGTAGATGTAACCTATAACACACCTCGTTCAATCTTCTCAGGACTTTAAAGGGGCCCCACAAACCGCCGACCCAGCTTCCGGCAGGGCAGGCGGAGGGGTAGGTTTCTGGTAGAGAGCCAGACTCGATCTCCGGGTGCGTACACCGGCCCCTCACTGCGGTGGAGATCGGCGCTCGCCTTGTGACGAAGGACGGCCCGCTGCAGGTGGACGTGGGCAGCGTTCCACGTCTCTTCCGAGCGCCTCATCCAATCATCCACTGCAGGGGCCTCGATCTGGCTCTGCTGCCAAGGTGCCAGAACCGGCTGGTAACCTAACACACATTGGAAGGGGGTTAGGTTAGTAGAGGAGTGGCGGAGAGAGTTCTGGGCCATCTCGGCCCAGGGAATGTACCGTGCCCACTCCTCCGGCCGGTCCTGGCAATACGACCTCAGAAACCTACCCACATCCTGGTTGACACGTTCTACCTGCCCGTTACTCTCCGGGTGGTACCCTGAGGTAAGGCTAACCGAGACCCCCAAACGCTCCATGAACGCTCTCCAAACACGAGAGGTAAACTGGGGGCCTCGATCAGACACTATATCCTCGGGTACCCCGTAATGCCGGAAGACGTGGGTAAATAGGGCCTCAGCGGTCTGTAGGGCAGTAGGAAGACCCGACATAGGGAGAAGACGACAGGCCTTAGAGAACCAGTCCACAACGACCAGGATGGTGGTATTCCCCTGAGAGAGGGGAAGGTCTGTCACATAATCCACCGAGAGGTGGGACCATGGTCATTGTGGAACGGGCAGGGGTTGTAACTTACCCCTGGGCAGATGTCGGGGCGCCTTACACTGGGCACACACCGAGCAGGAGGAGACATAAACCCTCACATCCCTAGCCAAAGTGGGCCACCAGTATTTAGTGCTAAGGCAATGCACCGTCCGGCCGATACCCGGATGTCCAGAGGAGGGTGACGTGTGAGCCCAGTAAATGAGTCGATCCCGAATCTCGAGCGGAACGTACTTCCGACCCTCAGGACACTGTGGAGGGCTGGGGTCGGTACGCAACGCCTTCGCTCGATTTCGGCATCGACCTCCCACACCACCGGTGCCACAAGGCAAGACTCCGGTAGTATGGGAGTGGGCTCAACGGACCTCTCCTCCGTGTCATACCGCCGGGACAGCGCATCCGCCTTACCATTCTGGGACCCAGGGATGTACGTGATTTTAAATACGAACCTGGTGAGAAACATACTCCATCGAGCCTGGCGAGGGTTCAGTCTCCTCGCTGCCCGGATGTACTCCAGGTTCCGATGGTCAGTCAAAATGAGGAAAGGGTGTTGAGCCCCCTCAAGCCAATGCCTCCACACCTTAAGGGCTTGAACTACAGCTAACAGCTCCCTGTCCCCAACGTCATAGTTACGCTCCGCCGGGCTGAGCTTCTTTGAGTAAAAGCACAGGGGCGGAGTTTAGGTGGCGTGCCGGACCGTTGAGAGAGAACGGCCCCTATACCAGCCTCAGAAGCGTCTACCTCGACCTGAAAGGGTAATGCGGGATCCGGATGCGCCAGCACCGGAGCAGACGTAAACAGGTCCTTCAGTCTCCTAAAGGCCCTGTCCGCATCGGCTGACCACTGCAGGCGCACCGGACCCCCCTTCAGAAGGGACGTGATGGGAGCTGCCACCTGTCCAAAACCCCGGATAAACCTCCGGTAGTAATTCGCAAAGCCCAAAAACTGCTGCACCTCTTTTACAGTAGTTGGGGTTTGCCAATTACGCACAGCGGACACACGATCCACCTCCATTCTCACCCCTGACGCGGACAACCGAGTAACCCAAAAAAGGAGACCGACTCCTGGAAAAACAGACATTTCTCTGCCTTGACATATAGGTCGTGCTCCAACAGCCTCCTCAATACACGACGCACCAGGGTTATATGCTCGGCTCGGGTAGACGAGTACACCAGAATGTCATCAATGTACACGACCACCCCTTGTCCCTGCATATCCCGGAAAATGTCATCTACGAAGGATTGGAAGACTGATGGAGCATTCATCAACCCATATGGCATGACGAGATATTCGAAATGACCTGACGTGGTACTAAACGCTGTCTTCCATTCGTCACCCTCCCTAATGCGCACCAAGTTATACGCGCTCCTGAGATTCAGTTTTGTGAAAAACCGCGCTCCATGCAATGACTCCGGCATGGTCGCAATCAGAGGGAGTGGATAACTGTATTTCACAGTAATCTGATTGAGACCACGGTAATCTATGCACGGGCGCAACCCTCCATCTTTCTTTTTCACAAAAAAGAAGCTCGAGGAGGCGGGAGAAGTGGAGGGCCGAATGTATCCCTGTCTCAAAGATTCGGCTATGTAAGTCTCCATAGCTTTTCTCTCCTCTTGAGACAAAGGATACACATGGCTCCGTGGGAGCGCTGCTCCTGCCTGGAGATCAATCGCACAATCCCCCTGTCTATGAGGAGGCAACTGCGTCGCCCTAGTTTTGCTAAACACGAGAGCTAAATCCCCATATTCAGGCGGAATGTGCAGTGCGGGCACTTGGTTTGGACTTTCCACCGAAGTCGCCCCCACGGAAACACCCAGACATCGCCCCTCGCACTGAGCAGATCACCCATCGAGAGCCCTCTGTTGCCACGAAATAGCAGGGTTATGGGTGCTTAACCAGGGAATCCCCAGCACCACTGGGTACGCAGGAGAGTCGATCAGATACAGCTGTATAGTCTCCTCATGACCCCCCTGCGCACACATCCGAAGTGGCGCTGTGATCTCCCTGATCAACCCCGACGGGCGGCTATCTAAGGCATGAACGGGAAAAGGTTTGTCAACAGGTAGGAGAGGGATCCCTAACTCAAAACAAAACTTCCGATCAACAAAATTCCCAGCTGCGCCTGAATCTACTAGCGCCTTATGCTGGGAATGAGGTGCAACCTGTGGAAAACAAACAGGTATACAAAAGTGCGCAACAGAAAGCTCTGGGTAAGTGGGACGTCTACTCACCTGGGAGGTCTGAATACTTATGTAAATGTGATATTTCAGTTTATTTATTTTTTATAAATTTGCATAGATTTATAAAAAACTGTTTTTACTTTGATATTATTGGGTATTGTGCGTAGATTGATGAGGGGGAAAAAACAATTTAATCCATTTTAGAATAAGCCTGTAACGTAACAAAATGTGGAAAAGGTCTAGGGGTCTGAATACTTTCCGAATGCACTGTATAAGCAGACAATGAAATCTCTTACAATAGTCAATGATATTTCTCTAAAACAGGCTATAGGCTACATGTGCACCACCAGTTATGAGGGGGAAAGGGACCAAATCATTAGGGTGAGGCACATGGGCTACTAACAGCTTACTACACAACATACACTTAGTATTACTTTCTTAGCTACAGTAACATATCTCCCTGGCATATTACATCATTTATATCCAGCAGAATACAAGACATTTTTGGACTCACCATTGTTGTGCTGTGCTCACTTGAACAGGAAGGTGGCATGGCGGTCCTTCTTGTGGGCACATTTTGTCATACAACTTTGTCATCAAAGTCTGGCATTCTCTGGATTTATGGTGCTTTCAAGACAACTGGGAACTCTGAAAAAAACAAGGTTGAATCATTAGGTCAGTGGTCTTCAGGCCGGAGCTCTAGAAAGAGGCCCAAGTTTCCGACTTGGAATTCCGATTTGGATGACCGTTCAAAACTTATTTTCCAAGTCTGGGCTCGTTTTTTTCATAGTTCCCAGATGTCTTGAACTCACTGAAGTCTGAGATTTCCCAGTTCCGAGTTTCCAGTTGTTTTCAACGCGGTAGAAGTCATGCTGCAGGATTGACAGCATGGCCAATGTATTCAACCTTTTCTGGCCCATGGTGTTGCGTGTGAATGTTTATCCTTTTAAGCTTGGAAATTAGACCCTTAAACCCAGACTTTGACCCACACCCTCTCCACCGAATAGCAGGTAGGGGAAGCAAAATAGTGATTGCTTTTCGATGCTTGCCGTTAGCCACTGATTCCTTCCAAACCACTCATTGTTGAATTTGTGTTTTCCAACTTGTGTAATGTTTATGTCCAATGGCCGATGAGCACTGATACATTTTATCTATAATTTCTCATCATATGACAAGGATTGAAAAGGATTTGCCAGTAGATTGTCGACGTGATTAATGATGATGACTGTTTGTCTAGCTTGCTAGCTAAGATTTTGAAAGTATGATGTTGACATGATCAGTCCAATCAAAGCTATGGTAGATACAGTATAACGTGATTTGACATCATTTTATCTGTGGCCAATGACCTTGAGCCTTCTTGGATGGGCACTTCATCATGTAAATCGCCTGGCAGCACCCAAGAGGGCTTGAACTGCCTAGCTCACCCTGTAGATTCTGCGGTGACGTAGTGTCACCTTGAGTGACCGAACACTGAGCCAATCACGGCGCAACTAGAGAAGATTACCAACGCCTACGCTCTATATTTTCCGCTGGCTGCCCCTCCACCACAGAAAGTGCTGAGCTAGGCTGAAACACCTGCATTTTGGAGCTGCCTTACTCAAGAAAGCAAAAAAGAGACCATGTTTGTATGCGGCTTTATTAACTCAATATTATATTTATTTTTTTACATTGTTTGCAAACTGATATGTGACACGTATTAATGCCAAAATAACATGCAAAACAAGCAACACATTTTTTATTTTTATTATTTATTTTATTTCGCCACTGATTCATTGTGAAGCTTATTGTATTGAATCCAGAATGTGATGGGACTAACATGTTTAACGACTCTTGTTGGAAAACTTGTTAGTATACGTGTCTGCTGAACTTGACTGTGCTTGACAAAAGTTGATGTTGTATACTCTCTGTTGTCAAAGTGTCTGCTTTGAACAGAAAGGGTTTGTGGAATGGCAATTTGACGAACTGATATGAGATATCCTGTCTGGTACCTGCAGACAATAACATATAAATACCACCAGGGGGCAGCATTTCTTTGACTTGTATAATTCAGCTGAACAAAAGAGCATTGCAATACCTTTGATTACCATTGGGTGTCATTATGCCAGTATTTAGCCTCTAATTCTGTAGGATTGCAAATCAATGGATTGTTACAAAAAATATATATATAAGAATTACAAAGTAAAATGGTAATTGCATTGTAATAACCTAAGTGCGTGTTTGTTACTTGAGGACTCAGCACCACTAGACACTATGGTACCAGTAGGCTCAGACTTTGCATATCATTATTTCCACGAGCCGTAGAAATTAAGACGGTTATCTTTGAGTTGCTGAACTTGTTATCCTTCTTCCTACCTGCTCATCCTGAGATAAACACTGTAACAAAGTATTGCAGAGTTGGTTGTGATGTGATTTAGGCTCAGAGAGAATCGAAAGTTCAAAACTGTCACTGATAGCAGATTAGTGAGCTGCCACCATTGCCATAAACATCAACACATGAATACAAGAGGAGCTGGGATATGAAAGCGAATGGTGTTTATTCCCGGTGCTCCTCTCCTCTCTGTCGGGCTGTCTGTCACTCTTGTGACCGTGAGGGAAAACGGAAGGCATTCCGAGCCGAGCTCCTTCCTTCGACACATGTTAAATCATTCATCATCCAACTGCCTGATTGGTTTAAAAAGATAACAACGCTTTAGCTGGTGAATGAGAAATGTGTTACGAAGGCATGGCTGGCGGGGCGATGCACCCCCCGGCTCTTCCCCCCTCGTGAGTCCCATTCTCTTCCCCTCTCACTGCACATTCTTTGAGCCCACAAAACTTTCTGCTAAGGAGAGACTCAGAGGGAGGTGCCCTCTTCATCTAACCCCTTTCCCCTCTCCCTTCTCCCCTCTCTCGGTTGGCCCTGTGTGTGTGTGTACTGTAAGTGAGAGCTGAGAGCCAGGGACAGAGGGCCTCATCCCCTCCGACCCCTCCTGGTGTCAAGCCTGGTCCAGGCTGGCAGAGTGGGCTGTGTGCCCGTAGCGCCATGGGGCACCAGTGTGGTACTGTGTTACTTAGTGCCCAGCCCCAGCCCTCCCACCATCATGGTACTGTGTTACTTAGTGCCCAGCCTTCCCACCAACATGGTACTGTGTTACTTAGTGCCCAGCCCCAGCCCTCCCACCAGCATGGTACTGTGTTACTTAGTGCCCAGCCCCAGCCCTCCCACCAGCATGGTACTGTGTTACTTAGTGCCCAGCCCCAGCCCTCCCACCAGCATGGTACTGTGTTACTTAGTGCCCAGCCCCAGCACTCCCACCAGCATGGTACTGTGTTACTTAGTGCCCAGCCCCAGCCCTCCCACCAGCATGGTACTGTGTTACTTAGTGCCCAGCCCCAGCCTTCCCACCAACATGGTACTGTGTTACTTAGTGCCCAGCCCCAGCCCTCCCACCATCATGGTACTGTGTTACTTAGTGCCCAGCCCCAGCCCTCCCACCAGCATGGTACTGTGTTACTTAGTGCCCAGCCCCAGCCCTCCCACCATCATGGTACTGTGTTACTTAGTGCCCAGCCTTCCCACCAACATGGTACTGTGTTACTTAGTGCCCAGCCCCAGCCCTCCCACCAGCATGGTACTGTGTTACTTAGTGCCCAGCCCCAGCCCTCCCACCAGCATGGTACTGTGTTACTTAGTGCCCAGCCCCAGCCCTCCCACCAGCATGGTACTGTGTTACTTAGTGCCCAGCCCCAGCACTCCCACCAGCATGGTACTGTGTTACTTAGTGCCCAGCCCCAGCCCTCCCACCAGCATGGTACTGTGTTACTTAGTGCCCAGCCCCAGCCTTCCCACCAACATGGTACTGTGTTACTTAGTGCCCAGCCCCAGCCCTCCCACCATCATGGTACTGTGTTACTTAGTGCCCAGCCCCAGCCCTCCCACCAGCATGGTACTGTGTTACTTAGTGCCCAGCCCCAGCCCTCCCACCAGCATGGTACTGTGTTACTTAGTGCCCAGCCCCAGCACTCCCACCAGCATGGTACTGTGTTACTTAGTGCCCAGCCCCAGCCCTCCCACCAGCATGGTACTGTGTTACTTAGTGCCCAGCCCCAGCCCTCCCACCATCATGGTACTGTGTTACTTAGTGCCCAGCCCCAGCCCTCCCACCATCATGGTACTGTGTTACTTAGTGCCCAGCCCCAGCCCTCCCACCATCATGGTACTGTGTTACTTAGTGCCCAGCCCTCCCACCAGCATGGTACTGTGTTACTTAGTGCCCAGCCCCAGCCCTCCCACCAGCATGGTACTGTGTTACTTAGTGCCCAGCCCCAGCACTCCCACCAGCATGGTACTGTGTTACTTAGTGCCCAGCCCCAGCCCTCCCACCAGCATGGTACTGTGTTACTTAGTGCCCAGCCCCAGCACTCCCACCAGCATGGTACTGTGTTACTTAGTGCCCAGCCCCAGCCCTCCCACCAGCATGGTACTGTGTTACTTAGTGCCCAGCCCCAGCACTCCCACCAGCATGGTACTGTGTTACTTAGTGCCCAGCCCTCCCACCAGCATGGTACTGTGTTACTTAGTGCCCAGCCCCAGCCCTCCCACCAGCATGGTACTGTGTTACTTAGTGCCCAGCCCCAGCCCTCCCACCAGCATGGTACTGTGTTACTTAGTGCCCAGCCCTCCCACCAGCATGGTACTGTGTTACTTAGTGCCCAGCCCCAGCCCTCCCACCAGCATGGTACTGTGTTACTTAGTGCCCAGCCCCAGCACTCCCACCAGCATGGTACTGTGTTACTTAGTGCCCAGCCCCAGCACTCCCACCAGCATGGTACTGTGTTACTTAGTGCCCAGCCCTCCCACCAGCATGGTACTGTGTTACTTAGTGCCCAGCCCCAGCCCTCCCACCAGCATGGTACTGTGTTACTTAGTGCCCAGCCCCAGCCCTCCCACCATCATGGTACTGTGTTACTTAGTGCCCAGCCCTCCCACCAGCATGGTACTGTGTTACTTAGTGCCCAGCCCCAGCCCTCCCACCAGCATGGTACTGTGTTACTTAGTGCCCAGCCCCAGCACTCCCACCAGCATGGTACTGTGTTACTTAGTGCCCAGCCCTCCCACCAGCATGGTACTGTGTTACTTAGTGCCCAGCCCCAGCACTCCCACCAGCATGGTACTGTGTTACTTAGTGCCCAGCCCCAGCACTCCCACCAGCATGGTACTGTGTTACTTAGTGTCCAGCCCCAGCCCTCCCACCAGCATGGTACTGTGTTACTTAGTGCCCAGCCCCAGCCCTCCCACCAGCATGGTACTGTGTTACTTAGTGCCCAGCCCCAGCACTCCCACCAGCATGGTACTGTGTTACTTAGTGCCCAGCCCCAGCACTCCCACCAGCATGGTACTGTGTTACTTAGTGCCCAGCCCCAGCCCTCCCACCAGCATGGTACTGTGTTACTTAGTGCCCAGCCCCAGCACTCCCACCAGCATGGTACTGTGTTACTTAGTGCCCAGCCCCAGCCTTCCCACCAACATGGTACTGTGTTACTTAGTGCCCAGCCCCGGCCCTCCCACCAGCATGGTACTGTGTTACTTAGTGCCCAGCCCCAGCACTCCCACCAGCATGGTACTGTGTTACTTAGTGCCCAGCCCTCCTACCAGCATGGTACTGTGTTACTTAGTGCCCAGCCCCAGCCCTCCCACCAACATGGTACTGTGTTACTTAGTGCCCAGCCCTCCCACCAGCATGGTACTGTGTTACTTAGTGCCCAGCCCCAGCCCTCCCACCAGCATGGTACTGTGTTACTTAGTGCCCAGCCCTCCCACCAGCATGGTACTGTGTTACTTAGTGCCCAGCCCCAGCCCTCCCACCAGCATGGTACTGTGTTACTTAGTGCCCAGCCCCAGCCCTCCCACCAGCATGGTACTGTGTTACTTAGTGCCCAGCCCCAGCCCTCCCACCAGCATGGTACTGTGTTACTTAGTGCCCAGCCTTCCCACCAGCATGGTACTGTGTTACTTAGTGCCCAGCCCCAGCCCTCCCACCAGCATGGTACTGTGTTACTTAGTGCCCAGCCCCAGCCCTCCCACCAGCATGGTACTGTGTTACTTAGTGCCCAGCCCCAGCACTCCCACCAGCATGGTACTGTGTTACTTAGTGCCCAGCCCTCCCACCAGCATGGTGCTGTGTTACTTAGTGCCCAGCCCCAGCCCTCCCACCAGCATGGTACTGTGTTACTTAGTGCCCAGCCCCAGCCTTCCCACCAACATGGTACTGTGTTACTTAGTGCCCAGCCCCAGCCCTCCCACCAGCATGGTACTGTGTTACTTAGTGCCCAGCCCCAGCACTCCCACCAGCATGGTACTGTGTTACTTAGTGCCCAGCCCCAGCCCTCCCACCAGCATGGTACTGTGTTACTTAGTGCCCAGCCCCAGCCTTCCCACCAACATGGTACTGTGTTACTTAGTGCCCAGCCCCAGCCCTCCCACCAGCATGGTACTGTGTTACTTAGTGCCCAGCCCCAGCCCTCCCACCAGCATGGTACTGTGTTACTTAGTGCCCATCCCCATCATGGTACTGTGTTACTTAGTGCCCATTCTCCCTCTCACTGTCTGCCCTGATGCTGTGAAGAGAGGCTTCTGTCGTGACACAGTGGGTACAATAATCTGGATTGTCCAGTAAAGGACTGTGCGGTGATGAGTCATTACACATTGTAGAGATGTACCAATATAGGATTGATTCTTGGCTGAAACAATAACAGATATTTCATACCGATATGGCAAAAAAGCAAGTTTGCACATTAGCAAGCAAAGGACACTGATTCATTCATATTAGTTGGGACTCTCATTGCATTAGAGGAACTTATTTAGTCCTTCCCATTGAATAGTGTTATTGTACCTCACCCTTGGCATCAGCATCACAGTATTATCTCTTCTGTTCCTCTCTGGATCAGATCAGATCCTCTCTGTTTCATCCTGTGGATCCACAGTGATTTACTGTCACTTCCTACTATAATGACCTTTCTCTTCCACGTCTTCAGGGCATGTTGCACTTCTCCTCCTCATCTTGAAGTCATGTTGCTTTTGTGTTCTCTCTGTCCCCTCTCTCTCTGTCCCCTCTCTCTCTGTCCCCTCTCTCTCTGTCCCCTCTCTCTCTGTCCCCTCTCTCTCTGTCCCCTCTCTCTCTGTCCCCTCTCTCTCTGTCCCCTCTCGCTCTGTCCCCTCTCTCTCTGTCCCCTCTCGCTCTGTCCCCTCTCTCTCTGTCCCCTCTCTCTCTGTCCCCTCTCTCTCTGTCCCCTCTCTCTCTGTCCCCTCTCTCTCTGTCCCCTCTCTCTCTGTCCTCTCTCTCTCTGTCCCCTCTCGCTCTGTCCCCTCTCGCTCTGTCCCCTCTCTCTCTGTCCCTCCTCCTGCACGGACCCTGTCTCACCTGGCCCTCCTCCTGCACTGACCCTGTCTCACCTGCCCCTCCTCCTGCACTGACCCTGTCTCACCTGCCCCTCCTCCTGCACTGACCCTGTCTCACCTGCCCCTCCTCCTGCACTGACCCTGTCTCACCTGCCCCTCCTCCTGCACTGACCCTGTCTCACCTGCCCCTCCTCCTCCACTGACCCTGTCTCACCTGCCCTCCTCCTGCACTGACCCTGTCTCACCTGCCCCTCCTCCTGCACTGACCCTGTCTCACCTGCCCCTCCTCCTGCACTGACCCTGTCTCACCTGCCCCTGCCCCTCCTCCTCCACTGACCCTGTCTCACCTGACCTCCTCCTGCACTGACCCTGTCTCACCTGCCCTCCTCCTGCACTGACCCTGTCTCACCTGCCCTCCTCCTGCACTGACCCTGTCTCACCTGCCCCTCCTCCTGCACTGACCCTGTCTCACCTGCTACACCTCCTGCACTGACCCTGTCTCACCTGCCCCTCCTCCTGCACTGACCCTGTCTCACCTGCTACACCTCCTGCACTGACCCTGTCTCACCTGCCCCTCCTCCTGCACTGACCCTGTCTCACCTGCCCCTCCTCCTGCACTGACCCTGTCTCACCTGCCCTTCCTCCTGCACTGACCCTGTCTCACCTGCCCTTCCTCCTGCACTGACCCTGTCTCTCTTTTTCTTTCTCTTTCTTTCTCTCTGTTTATTTTCTGCAGTCTCCTGTGTCCTCTCAGGCTATTCGGCCATGTCCTCCTCCTGTCCAGGCCAAGATGGTGCAGTCTCCCTCTCCCACTCCTAGTCCTGTCCTCCAGATCTCCTCCTCCCCTGCGCCACCTTCTGTGAGCAGACTCTCTACTACAGAACTTCCGATCTCTCCATCCTTCCATCCCTCTCAGACCCTCCTCCTCTACCCATTCCTCCATCCCTTCATCATCTTCCTCACCTCTTTACCAACACAAGCCTAAAAGTTTATCTAATCTGGGCACATCCCATCTAACCCCTAGAGAGTTCATTATTGAATGATATATTCGGTCAAAATTGAATGATTTGTGTATTGCTGTCACTTCACATAGTTTTGGCCAAGACCAGTGGGGGGACACGGGTGGGGGATTACTGGTATGTTTAGGGTTTTCTAGTCAGGTGCATCATTATTGGGAGGAGCTGTTTTGCTTGAATGTCCCCCAGTCCCCTCTCCTCCCCTCCTCTCTGTTAAGCAATGTCCACAGAAGTCAGGACACCCGATGTGACAGGAGCGCCGTCCTGTTTCTCTCCTGTTCTCTGTGGCCTTGCTGGAAGCTCCCTTCACGTCCTGTTTATCTCTCTGTCTGCTCCTTGCTCTTCCAGAAGGGCCCCATGGCGCTGACCGTGGCAGTGACGGCTCCCCAGCAGGCCCCCGTGGTGATGGCCCCCCAGGCCCAGGCCGCCTCGCAGCCAGCCCTGCCACCGCAGACCAGTGGAGCCTCTGTCATCTCCCAGGTCTGTACTCTGCTCTGCACCAGTCTGCCGGGCTCCGCTGGGCTGGTTAGGCTCCTCAAGCCCCAGTGCTGTCACAGCTGCCAGCAGGCTGGCTGTGTCACCGCCATGGCCATGGCCTCACACAGCTGGGCATAGTGGGCATAGCCTCACACACAAACACATGTACATACACTCACACACTCTTCCCCGGTGTCCTCTCCGATCCCCAAACACTGAAAGATAAAAAAGTGTCCTACATATTTATTGATATTGGGCTCCCGAGTGGCGCAGCGGTCTAAGGCACTGCATCTCAGTGCTTGAACCAGGGGGTCTGTAGTGACGCCTCGATTCCAGGCTGTATCACAACCGGCCGTGTTTGGGAGTCCCATAGGGCGGCGCACAATTGCCCCAGCGTCGTCCGGGTTTGGCCGGTGTAGGCCGTCATTGTAAATAAGAATTTGTTCTTAACTGAATAAAGGTAAAATATATATATATTTTTTTATCGTATCTTTACATGTGTACTGAATTTGCCATTTCCTAGGAGATGCAGGAGAATGTGAAGAAGTGTAAGAACTTCTTGGCCACCCTGATAAAGCTGGCTTCCCACAACTCTCCGTCACCTGAGACCTCCAGAAATGTGAAGTCACTGGTCCAGGATCTACTGGTGAGTCTCACTACCTTACCTCATTACATTACCTCTGCATTACCTCATTACATTACTTCTACATTACTGTCTTATCAACAGAGGAACATGGAATACTGCTTTCTTTTCCCTACACTCTTAGAAAAAAGGTGCTATCTAGAACCTAAAAGGGTTCTTTGGCTGTCCCCATAGGAGAACCCTTTGAAGACCCTTTTTGGTTCCAGGTAGAACCCTTTGCTTCTCGGTAGAACCTTTTACACAGAGGGTTCTACATGGAACCCAAAAGAGTTCTACCTGGAACGAAAAAGGGTTCTACCTGGAATCAAAAAGGGTTCTCCTATGGAACCCTTTTTTCTAAGCGTGCAGGAATAATATTTCTGACATAGACAGGTTGTGTGATATAATGTATCTGTAGATGGCAGCATAAAACTCTTACATGATCCATAGTGATGCTGTTGTTTAGGATATTATTTATTCAGAGTTGTTAATGAGATGTATAGGTCCCCTGTAGCTCAGTTGGTAGAGCATGGCGCTTGCAATGCCAGGGTTGTGGGTTCGTTTCCCACGGGGGGCCAGTATGCAAATGTATGCACTCACTAACTGTAAGACGCTCTGGATAAGAGCGTCTGCTAAATGACTAAAATGTAATGTAAATGTATCCCAGGGGGATGTTAATATTTAGATCAATATCAACACCGTCGTTGAGGTGATTTCACCTCATCTCAATGTGTTCAGAAATCACATTGCACATCGCTTCAATCATATGCTCTGTTCTCTGTTGTACAAGTGTGTCACATCACATAGCAAGGAGCTGACGGGTTTAATAAACCTCCCTCTCTTCTCCCCCTCACAGGATGCTAAGATTGAGCCTGAGGAGTTCACCAACAGACTGCAGTCAGAGCTCAAGTCGTCTCCTCAGCCCTACCTGGTCCCCTTCCTCAAGGTTTGTACTGTAGCTACTCAGGCTACGTTTGCACACTCCCCGTCATGGATTTAAAAGCAAAGGTTGGTGAAAACATTGTCTGGAGGGAGTTTCCACCATTGTAAAATCCATATAAGAAAGTGTGCAAGTGTACACTTCAGGAGAAAGGTGGAGAAGGTAAAACAGCCAGAGTGGCAGTGGAGAGGCCAGCCCATGTGACCCGGGCAGGGGCCGCTCCCCTGGCCTGGCTCCAGACTGTGTGTGACAGTGGCCCCTACAGCTGTCCCTGCCAGTAGCCAGCAGGTCTCTCCAGCCATCCGTGATGAGTGTCACATCATGCCACTGCCAACCAGCCCTCCCTCCGCAGAGCCAACGCAGAGCAGAGCCAGCCAGCCACAAACACAGTCATGTTGTCATGCAATGTTAGGACGTTTACGTCAAAATATGCCACAGACCAAACATACATTTTTCAGGTCTTCTGCTAGAGTGTTCGTCCTAAATGTTACGCTAATGGATGAGCACTTGTCCATTGGGCATACATGTCAAGTATAGTACACGTCATTTTAATCTTCACCATTTGGGAGATTTATTTGATATAATGATATCTATATTTCTACAACAATTTTATAATAACTTGCATTTGGTAATTAAGAATAAAAAACAAACATTTAATGGCTTGTTTTTAGTATGTATGTTAATGCCCTCTAATTCTGTGTTACTGTAATTCAGATGTAAACTAATCTCTATTACCGTACGTTCATTATTGTAAAAACCCTGTTGTTGTGTGTGATCTGCCCGTCGACAGAAAAGCCTCCCGGCCCTGCGGCTGTCTCTGCTCAACATTCAGCATTCCCTGATCCAGCCTCTGCCGCAGGCCAAAGCCGCCCCCACCACAGGCACCAGCCCTGCCATCATGGCTGGCCCAGCTGTCCGCAGCCGCCTCCCCAACAGCGTCAGCACCATGGGGGCTAGTGCCGGGGCCCAGGGACACACAGCTGCCCTGGTAGGTACAGTACACTCACAGTCTTAGCTGTCTCTACACTTGCACTTACAGTCACAGAGATCAGCCACAGTCAACTGGACCAACCATAGATGACTCCCCTGGTTATGACTCCCTGTGGAAGTGTTAGAACAAATAGAAAACGTTTTGGCCACAGTTCTGTTGTTAAGGTTGATGATACTGTAATACTCTGATACTTACTTATCAGTGGGGTAAATAAGTGTTTGTTCAAGATTTCCATATTTCCAGAGTTTTGACTACGACTTCACTAAATCCAAGGTCATTTGTCTTGGTATGTACCTAAGCACCAAAGGAGAGATGAGTAAGGTTCCCCAGGCCCCAGGGCTCAGAGACTGAGACAGAGCTGAATGTGTTCCAGTGGGCTGCTGCAGCTTCACTGACAGGCTAGGCCAGCACAACACAGACCATACAGAGGCTTAGCCAAGGCAGCTGGCCACAGGGCTGTAGCAGTGCACTCCCATGGGGCCTGTGAGTGTATGTGTTTGTGTGTGTGTGTTTACGTTCGGTGCGTGCGTCTGCGGTGTGTGAGGCTATGCCTGTGTCCAGCGGTGTGTGTGTATACACATGTGAGTCAATGGAGCGCTGTGCTGGCTCACAGAGGAGAGGCCTCCATGGAGACTACCCAAGGTCAGAGCCCGCTGGCATCCGATGCTGGCGGGGACATCCCCTCTCTCTGAGGACAGACTGGCAGGGTAGCCTGGGCTGGGGCACAACGCTGGGTGGTGGTGGTGGTGGTGCCCTTCGCGGCGCTCATCTGCTGCTGCTGGTTGGGAGGGTCGTGGGTGAGGGGAGGTAACTAGGTCATAGCTGGGTCAGTTAGAGGACTGCTGTGTGGCTGCAGCTGGACAACAGTTACTGGATTGGAGCACAGTCACAGAGGAGAGGAGACGGACTCTGACTCTGCTCTGCCAGCCTACACACACGCGCACGTGCGCACACACACACACACACACACACACACACACACACACACACACACACACACACACACACACACACACACACACAGAGACACACACACAGAGAGCACACACACACACACACACACACACACACACACACACACACACACACACACACACACACACACACACACACACACACACACACACACAGAGACCAGCATTCAACACCATAGTGCCCTCAAAGCTCATCACTAAGCTAAGGATCCTGGGACTAAACACCTCCCTCTGCAACTGGATCCTGGACTTCCTGACGGGCCGCCCCCAGGTGGTAAGGGTAGGTAACAACACATCTGCCACACTGATCCTCAACACGGGGGCCCCTCAGGGGTGCGTGCTCAGTCCCCTCCTGTACTCCCTGTTCACCCATGACTGCATGGCCAGGCACGACTCCAACACCATCATTAAGTTTGCCGACGACACAACAGTGGTAGGCCTGATCACCGACAACGATGAGACAGCCTATAGGGAGGAGGTCAGAGACCTGGCCGTGTGGTGCCAGGATAACAACCTCTCCCTCAGCGTGACCAAGACAAAGGAGATGATTGTGGACTACAGGAAAAAAAAGAGGACTGAGCACGCCCTCATTCTCATCGACGGGGCTGTAGTGGAACAGGTTGAGAGCTTCAAGTTCCTTGGTGAAGTATGGTCCAAACACACCAAGACAGTCGTGAAGAGGGCACGACAAAGCCTATTCCCCCTCAGGAGACTGAAAAGATTTGGCATGGGTCCTCAGATCCTCAAAGAATTCTACAGCTGCACCATCGAGAGCATCCTGACTGGTTGCATCACCGCCTGGTATGGCAACTGCTTGGCCTCCGACCGCAAGGCACTACAGGCCCAGTACATCACTGGGGCAATCTGCCATCCAGGACCTCTATACCAGGCGGTGTCAGAGGAAGGCCCTCAAAATTGTCAAAGACTCCAGCCACCCTAGTCATAGACTGTTCTCTCTGCTACCGCACGGCAAGCGGTACCGGAGTGCCAAGTCTAGGTCCAAAAGACTTCTCAACAGCTTCTACCCCCAAGCCATAAGACTCCTGAACAGCTAATCATGGCTACCCGGACTATTTGCACTGCCCCCCCACCCAATCCTTTTTACGCTGCTGCTACTCTGTTAATTATTTATGCATAGTCACTTTAACTCTACCCACATGTACATATTACTTCAACTACCTCAACTAGCCGGTGCCCCAGCACACTGACTCTGCACCGGTACCCCCCTGTATATATAGCCTCCCTACTGTTATTTTATTTTACTTCTGCTCTTTTTTTGTCAACACTTTTTTGTTGTTGTTTTATTTTACTTTTTTATTAAAAAGAAATGCACTGTTGGTTAAGGGCTGTAAGTAAGCATTTCACTGTAATGTCTGCACCTGTTGTATTCGGCGCATGTGGCCAATAAAATGTGATTTGATTTGATTTGATTTGAGACACACACTGCTCTGCCAGCGTTCTGCTTCCCCACCAGACTATTGGCTGGACTGATCCAGTGTCAACTCAATCACCAAAGGTCTGACATTCAAAGCAGTTGTAATCACTAGACTATAGCCCCTGGTATAACACCAGTCTGAAGCTAAAACTTGCTTCTGGTTTTGGAACCAGGGAACCCTGTATGTTCTTTATAGTGTGCTCCTAAAACAACCCCAGAGAAAGTTCCCCATTTTTTATTTCGGAACTTACCTGGGATTTTCTCAAACTGTGTTGTTGGTCCGCCAGAGGTGCTACCTTTTCTATTCTGGCTGCTGAATGTATTTTCCTCTGAGGCCCTGCAGTGGATCTCTGGGAGAAATGGCCCCTATCTTTTTCAAGCCTTGAACAGTAATATAGCATGTGTCAGGGAATGGAAAACAAGGCTAAAAAATATGCAGCGAGAAGCAAACTGGTGTGAATGGATGGCTGGGCCTCAGGCCTGTCCCACGGCTAGGCTGCATGCTAGGAAGGAAGTGGCTCTATTAGCGCAGAAGCAGCCCTCTCCTCTCCTCTCCTCTCCTCTCCTCTCCTCTCCTCTCCTCTCCTCTCCTCTCCTCTCCTCTCCTCTCCTCTCCTCTCCTCTCCTCTCCTTTCCTCTCCTCTCCTCTCCTCTCCTCTCCTCCCAACCCCTCGTCTCTTCTCTTCGCTTCTCTTCTCTCTGTCTCTACTTTTTCACTCTGCTGTTCCTCCTCTTCCTCCTCCCGTTGTTTTATGCCGACACACACACACACACTGGCCCATTCCTCACTCTCCCGTACAGCGATACCTTTTTTAATGTCAAAATTAATCGGGATCAATCAATTGAGACGTCACAAGACCTGCTTTTCATTGATTTGGTCAACTGTCTAAATTGTATTTACCATTCTTCTTCTTCTTCTTCTTCTTCTTCTTCTTCTTCTTCTTCTTCCCCTCTCTCTCTCTCTCTCTCTCTCTCTCTCTCTCTCTCTCTCTCTCTCTCTCTCTCTCTCTCTCTCTCTCTCTCTCCCCTCAGGGTATCAAGCAAGTAGGCACTGCTGGTTGCCAGGTCAGGATGCCCATGGTGATCACCCCATTAAGAACACAAGGTGACCACAGCGTCTCCATTACATGTTACATATTTCATATGGTACTTCAGAGAATACTTATCTCACACCAAAGGATCTGAACAGACAGATAGGAGAGCTGAGAACAGGTGTTTCCAATCCTGCTCTACCCTGTTAATCCTTTCATCAAACATTTACACTGCTACCATCTCACACTGATTCACAAACACTGACTGAACACACTGAAGCAAGCCCTGAAAAATCCCCTAAATACCATACTAGTCCCCAAAGTGTGTGGTGTGTTCTCAGGTATTTGTGCGTGTGTGTGATCAGAGGTGCATACAAATTTGATTTGCCCCTTCCTCAGATTGCCTGCAGTGAAAGATATGTATGTTGTTTTATGCCCATAAATTGTAATGCGGGGAAAGTTTCTAAAAATACTTTGTGCCTCTTGGCTAGGAACCTGCCTGTTAAAATCAAGTTTAAATTCACTCTGGCAGTCCTTGTGCCTCTCCGAAAACGTGTCTCCAAGCAGGATGCGGTTTTGGAGTGTAAGGAGAACCGGTGAAGCGCAGTGATATTGACAGAATGATGTTGTCTATACAAACCTGGGGAGAGCTGCCTACGTTGTAATACTGCTCCTCTGTCTCCCCTGGTCTCCCTCTTCTCTCCCCAGTGTGACAGAGATGGTTAAAGAAAGTTCTTCAGACAGGAGCAGGTTTGACGATAATACGAGGGGACAGCTCATAATAATATTACTCTGTGTGTGTGTGTGTGTGTGTGTGTGTGTGTGTGTGTGTGTGTGTGTGTGTGTGTGTGTGTTTGTTTCCCAGGCACGGTCGGCAAGGGAGCCACGTTCCAAGCAGGCAAAAGTCCTGTGGGCTTTGCCGTTAAGGGCTCTGGAAATCAGAAAAACAAGCTGAACGATCCCGGAGGCGGTTCTTTCAGGTACAAACGCTGGTTCTGTGCACCTCTTCAGGTAGAGAGAAGAGGGAGGAAAAGAGAGAGGGAGGAGAAGAGAGAAAGAGAGTCTTACTGAGTGTTATGGACAGCCAGCACATGGGGGCAGCATTTCACCAAGATAACTTGGATGACTACAGGCTACACCTCAGCTAAGGCCATGAGTTTTCATCCTGTCATCTGCCTGACTCTCGCTCTCGCTCTTGCTCTCTCTGTCTGTCTGTCTGTCTGTCTGTCTGTCTGTCTGTCTGTCTGTCTGTCTGTCTGTCTGTCTGTCTCTCTCTCTCTCTCGCTCTCTCTCGCTCTCTGTCTCTCTCTCTCTCTCTCTCTCTGTCTCACTATCTATGTCTGTCTGTCTGTCTGTCTGTCTGTCTGTCTCTCTCTCTCTGTCTCTCTCTCTCTGTCTCTGTCTCTGTCTCTGTCTCTCTCTCTCTCTCTCTATCTCTCTGTCTCTCTCTCTCTCTCTCTCTCTCTCTCTCTCTCTCTCTCTCTCTCTCTCTCTCTCTCTGTGTCTCTGTCTCTGTCTCTGTCTCTGTCTCTGTCTCTCTCTCTCTCTCTGTCTCTCTATCTCTCTATCTCTCTCTCTCTCTCTCTCCTTTTGCTTTGTCTATCACATAACAACACTCTCTCTCCCAGCCAATAGATAATTCAGAGTCATTCACACTCATCAATGCTCTGGATTCCTGTTACAACTCTTTGGTAGGAATGATGATAAACTACTAAAAGTTAAGCAGGAACAAGTCATTATTGAAACCATGTACATGGATAAACACTAGCTAATGACCCTTTTCAAAATAAAATGGCACAATGTAGTCTACACTTGTGTTTCCCCTCGTTAATATAGATGTTTATGGTTGCCCCCACCCTACCTCCAGGTTCTTGAGCTCGTTTCATCTTTGTAAAAAAATCTTCATGAAAAATGATCTTTACAATCTAACCTATAGGTATAGGTGCATATGTGTGTGTACATGCGTGATTGCGCTCATATCTCTGTTTGTGTGTACGTGCGTATGTATGTACATTTTCCTGTCCTGCTAAGTATTCAAAATGTAACGAGTACTTTTGGGTGTCAGGGAAAATGTATGGAGTAAAAAGTACATTATTTTCTTTAGGAATGTAGGTGAGTGAAAGTTGTAAAAAGTACAGATCCCTCCCAAAAATACTTAAGTAGTACTTCAAAATATTTGTACTTAGTTACTTTACACCACTGGCTCCGTGCCCATAGTAGTCTGGGTCACACAGGCCACCGGGTTCATGGTAATGGCCTCCCCTCCTGAGGGGAAAGTAGCTGCCCCGGGCCCTGATTGATAAACCAATAAATCTTTAGTGGCCTTGATAATTAAGCTGTCAGGCCTGCTTGTTACTGACAACCTTTTCCCTCTGGTGCTTCTGCCTCCGTGTTTACTCAAGCCACGCATTGCCTCCCTGCCCCAGCAGTGCACTATATTGGCTAACCATACAGTACATAGGCCACACACTTGTTTCATGTCAGCTCAATCAAATAGGTTAATACAGTGGGGAGAACAAGTATTTGATACACTGCCGATTTTGCAGGTTTTCCTACTTACAAAGCATGTAGAGGTCTGTCATTTTTATCATAGGTACACCTCAACTGTGAGAGATGGAATCTAAAACAAAAATCCAAAAAATCACATTATATGATTTTTAAGTAATGAATTTGCATTTTATTGCATGACATAAGTATTTGATCACCTACCAACCAGTAAGAATTCCGGCTCTCACAGACCTGTTAGTTTTTCTTTAAGAAGCCCTCCTGTTCTCCACTCATTACCTGTATTAACTGCACCTGTTTGAACTCGTTACCTGTGTAAAAGACACCTGTCCACACACTCAATCAAACAGACTCCAACCTCTCCACAGTGGCCAAGACCAGAGAGCTGTGTAAGGACATCAGGGATAAAATTGTAGACCTGCACAAGGCTGGGATGGGCTACAGGACAATAGGCAAGCAGCTTGGTGAGAAGGCAACAACTGTTGGCGCAATTATTAGAAAATTGAAGAAGTTCAAGATGACGGTCAATCACACTCGGTCTGGGGCTCCATGCAAGATCTCACCACGTGGGGCATCAATGATCATGAGGAAGGTGAGGGATCAGCCCAGAACTACACGGCAGGACCTGGTCAATGACCTGAAGAGAGCTGGGACCACAGTCTCAAAGAAAACCATTAGTAACACACTACGCCGTCATGGATTAAAATCCTGCAGCGCACGCAAGGTCCCCCTGCTCAAGCCAGCACATGTCCAGGCCCGTCTGCAGCTTGCCAATGACCATCTGGATGATCCAGAGGAGGAATGGGAGAAGGTCATGTGGTCTGATGAGACAAAAATAGAGCTTTTTGGTCTAAACTCCACTCGCCATGTTTGGAGGAAGAAGAAGGATGAGTACAACCGCAAGAACACCATCCCAACCGTGAAGCATGGAGGTGGAAACATCATTCTTTGGGGATGCTTTTCTGCAAAGGGGACAGGACGACTGCACCGTATTGAGGGGAGGATGGATGGGGCCATGTATCGCGAGATCTTGGCCAACAACCTCCTTCCCTTAGTAAGAGCATTGAAGATGGGTCGTGGCTGGGTCTTCCAGCAAGACAACGAATCGAAACACACAGCCAGGGTAACTAAGGAGTGGCTCCGTAAGAAGCATCTCAAGGTCCTGGAGTGGCCTAGCCAGTCTCCAGACCTGAACCCAATAGAAAATCTTTGGAGAGAGCTGAAAGTCTGTATTGCCCAGCGACAGACCCGAAACCTGAAGGATCTGGAGAAGGTCTGTATGGAGGAGTGGGCCAAAATCCCTGCTGCAGTGTGTGCAAACCTGGTCAAGACCTACAGGAAACGTATGATCTCTGTAATTGCAAACAAAGGTTTCTGTACCAAATATTAAGTTCTGCTTTTCTGATGTATCAAATACTTATGTCATGCAATAAAATGCAAATGAATTACTTAAAAATCATACGATGTGATTTTCTGGATTTTTGTTTTAGATTCCGCCTCTCACAGTTGAAGTGTACCTATGATAAAAATTACAGACCTCTACATGCTTTGTAAGTAGGAAAACCTGCAAAATCGGCAGTGTATCAAATACTTGTTCTCCCCACTGTATATCGTCACCAGCATGCATTTAACCTCGTCCAGAAACACCCCCCCCCTCTACTCTGCATGTTGACATGGATTGGGAATCCCTGTTTTCTGGCTGTGTAGTGTAGTGTAGTGTAGTAGTCCCTGGTAGGGCAGGGCTGTATCTAGCGCTATACTGTTCCCCTCCTGAGGACATAAGAGCATGTTGGAACAGAGCCCTGTGGCGTGTGTATATCCTCTCCCCTTAGAGCACTCTCAGCAACTCCCTCTCAGCACGGGTGGCAATAGTCCAGAAATGGGGAGGGATAAGGGAGTCTCCCCCCTCCTTAAAATAGTGATGATACTGAGATTGTACTGTAGGCATTTTTAGTTTTTTTCTGTTTCCTGTGTTTGATCTTAAATACTCCCCCCTCCTTCCACTCCCCAGTGTTGTGCTATGTAGATTGTGTTTTGTGTAACATCAGATTTGTATTGTTTCCCTTTGCGAAGAATATAATGCAAGTGTTGAATAGCTAATTAGATAGGGGTTGAATAGACTATGATCTCAGAGATTCAGCTTATAACCAGTCAAACATGGTCCAAGTAGAATCAACTAGGCATAACCCCTCTAGTGTCTCCACCTTGACCATATGTCAATTTATGTATTTATGTATCTGTTGTGCTGTGTTGTGATGTGCTGTGTTGTGCTGTGTTGTGCTGTGTTGTGCTGTGTTGTGATGTGTTGTGATGTGTTGTGTTGTGTTGTGTTCAGACCACAGGGCTTGTGGGGTTCCCGGTGAGTTCAGAGTGTGCTCTGCTTTGGTGACCACAGACAGACAGACAGACTGACAGACAGACAAGCAGCAACAGTGTAGTTTTACAGTGCTGAGTGGAAGCAGCTGGTCTCTCCCTCCTGCTTTCTGTAAACACCCAACATCCGCTTTAATCACACCCGGCCCTCACCCCCCAGTTCTCAGCCATCTCAGACCTCAGCCCCCTCAGCCCAATGCCAGCGGTGAGCTCACCATCATTCCCCCAAATCCTCCTGCCCCTCCACTCTGTGTCTGGTCTGGGGCATACGTCCCTCCACCCCAGTCCCCGTCTCCCCATCCAGCTCGTTCACGTCCAGTCCAGACCAGCCAGACACACAGAGAGGGAACGTGCTTAAACTACAGTACACCGACTTTGGTACATGTTGGCAGCAGTGAGCATTGCCTAAAGCGACAGGCTGTAGTGCACATTGAGGAACTAAGGAAGCTGCAGTGGCCTGTGCCTGTGTTTGTGACTGTGTGTGTGTCTCACTCACTGTGAGGTATGACTAGCTACATGGAGGGGTCTCAGGGATGTTAGCCACTCAGATGGCTCGGTTGACGACCCCTCCTTGGGCACAGGGGGCACTCTCTTGGGGGAGGTATCAGAGACAATCCCTGTCTAGCCCTGGATTCTGGATCTTCCCTGACTGGATGCCCCCATTCCACACACGCCACATGCAAACACATGCTCCTTCTAAATGGCAGAGCAATCCAACTCGCCACCTATGGCGTGCCCTCTCTCCCATCCAGGCTTGATATGGAAAGTACATGCATATGTATTCATGTTGCTCTGGGTGTCATGGCCAGCAGCAAAATCATTGAGAGGCATCTATTCCTCCACAGTGGAACCTAATTACACCTCGCCTTTATTAGTGAGAGGAGAAGGTACTGTACATTCGTTCAGGAGTCTTTTTGTTGTTTTTGTGCATTTCATATCTAATTCCCTCCTTTTAATGTCAGCCGTGTCTTGCATTCCCATTTGATTGTAGTTCCCCACCCCAACACAGGATACATCTAGCTGTGCTATTAAGAAACAGGAATAATGGAGTTATTTGCATAGCAACATAGCAAGACCATGTCCACTAGCTGTGTTGTGTAACTTTATGTGTTAATCATCATTACATGTGATGATTTATGTAAGGTATATTTATATAATGGATAATAAGGTTAAGAGGCCAGGGTGTTGGGTGTTGATGATGATGAAGATGACAGTGGTGAAGATGAAGGTGCATAGCCTACAGTAGGAGGGGAGATATATAATGATAACATACTGGAATCTCCTGTATCATCAAAGTGTTGTTGGGTAGATTCTACATGGAGGTTTATTATTATTATTAGACTCAGAGAGAGTAGGACTGGGACTGGCAGGGTGAGTAGAGGGTTAGTTACTCTAGTGAGATCTCTTGGTGCTGGGAGGAGCTCTAATCGTCTTTGTCAACCTCCTGCCGGGATGTCAGGACTCATATAGGTGCTCATGGCCTTACAGAGGAACAGGAAGACATCAGCGGGGTGCGATGCCTGCCGCTGACGATGACGATGTGTTCCCACACACGGGCGCCTGCCCGCGGCGGGCAGAGAGAGCAAGGCAGCATCAACGTGCATGGCCCCCGCAACACGTAACCTCTTGTCGGTCGGAACCGGCGGCGGCGGTGCGAACGCCAATTACTTTAGAGGGGAGGCAAAGGAACGGGCGAGGGAGGGTGTGAGCGGCTGCCCTGTGTGTGTTCTGTGGTTCTCTGTGCCCTCTGTCACCGCCACTCAGTGGTTCCGCCAGCCCAGTGGACGATGGAGGGAGGCAGTGTTTCCATGGCTGATCAGTTCAGGGCATTGCCAGCCACAGCACACTCCCCTGTTCTTGGTCCTTTATCCCCTGGTTACTGTTTATCTCAAACACAATATCTAATACATTTTACTGATCCAAACCTACGTATGAATTCAAAAAATACTAATATGTAAGAAAATGAACAATGTATTGAGAAGCCAGCCCGTGTTGTGAATCAAAATGGTGGTGGATATTTCCACTGGACTAGTACTGGAGGATATTGCTGTTCTCAGCAGAGTGGTCTGTAAACAGTGTTTGTTGATATTAGTATATTGCCAGATTCATCACACAGCAGCTCCAATCCTCCTGAGCATCCTTACCCAGCTCCCCACCATCCAAACATTGTCAATCCTACTACAGTGGGGGAAAAAGTATTTAGTCAGCCACCAATTGTGCAAGTTCTCCCACTTAAAAAGATGAGGTCCTCTGTAGCTCAGCTGGTAGAGCATGGCGCTTGTAACGCCAGGGTAGTGGGTTCGATCCCCGGGACCACCCATAAGTAAAAATGTATGCACACATGACTGTAAGTCGCTTTGGATAAAAGCGTCTGCTAAATGGTATATTATTATTATTATTATTATTATGAGAGAGGCCTGTAATTTTCATCATAGGTACACGTCAACTATGACAGACAAAATGAGATTTTTTTTCTCCAGAAAATCACATTGTAGGATTTTTTATGAATTTATTTGCAAATTATGGTGGAAAATAAGTATTTGGTCAATAACAAAAGTTTCTCAATACTTTGTTATATACCCTTTGTTGGCAATGACACAGGTCAAACGTTTTCTGTAAGTCTTCACAAGGTTTTCACACACTGTTGCTGGTATTTTGGCCCATTCCTCCATGCAGATCTCCTCTAGAGCAGTGATGTTTTGGGGCTGTCGCTGGGCAACACGGACTTTCAACTCCCTCCAAAGATTTTATATGGGGTTGAGATCTGGAGACTTGCTAGACCACTCCAGGACCTTGAAATGCTTCTTACGAAGCCACTCCTTCGTTGCCCGGGCGGTGTGTTTGGGATCATTGTCATGCTGAAAGACCCAGCCACGTTTCATCTTCAATGCCCTTGCTGATGGAAGGAGGTTTTCACTCAAAATCTCACGATACATGGCCCCATTCATTCTTTCCTTTACACGGATCAGTCGTCCTGGTCCCTTTGCAGAAAAACAGCCCCAAAGCATGATGTTTCCACCCCCATGCTTCACAGTAGGTATGGTGTTCTTTGGATGCAACTCAGCATTCTTTGTCCTCCAAACACGACGAGTTGAGTTTTGACCAAAAAGTTATATTTTGGTTTCATCTGACCATATGACATTCTCCCAATCCTCTTCTGGATCATCCAAATGCACTCTAGCAAACTTCAGACGGGCCTGGACATGTACTGGCTTAAGCAGGGGGACACGTCTGGCACTGCAGGATTTGAGTCCCTGGCGGCGTAGTGTGTTACTGATGGTAGGCTTTGTTACTTTGGTCCCAGCTCTCTGCAGGTCATTCACTAGGTCCCCCCGTGTGGTTCTGGGATTTTTGCTCACCGTTCTTGTGATCATTTTGACCCCACGGGGTGAGATCTTGCGTGGAGCCCCAGATCGAGGGAGATTATCAGTGGTCTTGTATGTCTTCCATTTCCTAATAATTGCTCCCACAGTTGATTTCTTCAAACCAAGCTGCTTACCTATTGCAGATTCAGTCTTCCCAGCCTGGTGCAGGTCTACAATTTTGTTTCTGGTGTCCTTTGACATCTCTTTGGTCTTGGCCATAGTGGAGTTTGGAGTGTGACTGTTTGAGGTTGTGGACAGGTGTCTTTTATACTGATAACAAGTTCAAACAGGTGCCATTAATACAGGTAACGAGTGGAGGACAGAGGAGCCTCTTAAAGAAGAAGTTACAGGTCTGTGAGAGCCAGAAATCCTGCTTGTTTGTAGGTGACTAAATACTTATTTTCCACCATAATTTGCAAATAAATTCATTAAAAATCCTACAATGTGATTTTCTGGATTTCTTTTCTCTATTTGTCTGTCATAGTTGACGTGTACCTATGATGAAAATTACAGGCCTCTCTCATCTTTTTAAGTGGGAGAACTAGCACAATTGGTGGCTGACTAAATACTTTTTTCCCCACTGTATATGCTGACTCTGGATGGAATAAAACCTATTAAAATAGTGTATTATTATGACCAACTTATACACTGAATCAACATCATAACAATGCAAGTGCATACACTACATTCCTTGTACGATTGCACCTTGAATGAAATGAGAAAATCTGAGTCAGTTTTCCACAGGAACAGCTCTGTAATTGTCTATAGGGACATAGCAAACTAATACTGTAAAAAGGAGCCATATATTATTGTTTTACACAGACATTGTTGTAAGAGCTAATGTACAGATGTAGGATCTTAATTTGAGCCAGTTTGCTACAGCAGGAAAAAAGTCCTGCAGCAACAGGAAATGTGAATTATTATGTGGATTATAATTAATTTACATGTTTGTAGGGGTTGATACATTTTTCATTAGGGCAAATCAAGTCTGACATTTCTAAGTGGAAATGTCAACATTAGAAGCCTTTTAAAAACTACATCTGTAGAGCCCTTAATGAAATAAATCCTCCATCTATTTGTTTCCAGGGATGATGATGACATTAACGATGTGGCGTCCATGGCGGGGGTGAACCTGACTGAAGAGAGCGCTCGTATCCTGGCCACCAACTCTGAGCTGGTGGGAACACACATCCGCTCCTGTAAAGATGAGGCCTTCCTACCCCGGGCCTGTTACACAGACGCATCCTGGAGACAGGTACGGACAGTACACTACTACAGTACATTATAGTACACGATGACACCCTCACTAGAGAAACCTCTAAATACTACCCATATAGTGTATGATAATGAGGCCTTGTTCACAGCAATAGAACAATAGAAGTTGCATACACAGTAAGTCTTTAAAGTCATTAAATGATAGAGAATTGAAGTGGAGTCATGTACTGTATCATTGTCTTCACGGTTAGCATTATCGCCAGTTCCATAAAACAATTCCATAATCATAATCATCAAGTGTTGCCAATGACGCTGATCTTCATTTTTATCATAGTGATTATTATCTTCAGATTTATCTTGAATTTATTAATTTGCTTCTGAACATGTGTACCAAACAGAATCATGTTCCTTCAAACTTGTGCTGGTTTAGAAAATATAGGCCAGACCCCTGTCTGTGTGTGTGATGAAATCTATCTGTTAGCGTTGTGTTTTCTTTCATTCTCCTTGTTGTTTCTGCATCTGTAGTGTCATCACTAAAGACAGACAGTTTGATTTACTTCCCCTGATGGGATGTTGCAGGCCAGGTCGGAGCAGACCCTCCTTTCTGGACTCCCTCATTTTAAACTTGGTGCACTTAACAGTTCTTTCACCTCCTTTAATGAATTCTACAGTGGCTGTCTGAACTTACTAGACCCCAGGCCCTGACATAAATACTTTATAGGGCTGTCTTTTGAAGGCTGCTTGTCAGATTGTCCTGTGGACTGAAGGAAGAGAGTTCAGAGTTACAAGACTTGATTTTGTTCTTCTTCTGTCTTTTGATTGGAGCTCCACATACAGATACTGTCCTATTTGCGAATGTGAGTTGACACACGGACCAGTGGAATCAGCCTCTGTTTATATTAGAATTTATTTGAGGGTTTACCATGTGATAGACTAGTATCTACAATGTAGTGGCCTCTTGTTAGGCATATTCAATGGTGGCACTGGTAAATGGCACTTTGTTACACTTCAGGCCTTTTTGCACTGTGTCGGAAATGTCTAAGCCTAATGTGTGAAAGTGCAATTCAATAATATTACCATAAACAACTAAGTCTTGAATACACGTTGCATTAAAAATCACACAGTAGAATAGAATTCAAACACAACGGGGAGTTTTAGTGCTTAGACGTTTCTTCTTGTTTTACCTCAATTAAGTATCCAAGGTGACGGTGGCAATGAGGCCCAGAGGTCATGTGCTGTTATACGGTACCTTGGTGAGGTTGTTATCCCGTCGCCTTGGGGAAGAGGGGGTTAAAAATGTAAATCTTGCTCTGGGGACTTGGTGCTGTGCGGGGGTGGGTGGGTGGGAGGCCATGGCGCCCCCTGCTGGGGAAGTGGCACTTGGGCGGCTTTGTTGTGTCAGTGATGGGCTGTGGAGAACTCTCAGCTGGCAGCAGAACCAAGGGAGGCTCCCCAGCCTGCCAACTTGGCTCAATCAGAGGCTAGTGGGTACGTGGTCCTCCTCACACAGTGGTACACAGCCCTGACTCACCCCTCTGCTTTATGCTGCCTTCTCTGCTCTCTGCTGCCTCCACTGGACAGGGAGATGTACAGCGGGGCAGGGTAGATTCAGACCCAGTGAGGACCAGGGAACCCTGTGTCTTTCAGAATGTCCACACAGATTGGGAGGAGAGGAGCTTGTTTCTCTCTCCCTGTTTCTTTCATTCATTCTTTCTTTCTTTCTAATTTTTTCTCTTTCTGTCTTCCCATATCTCTCTCTCCTCTCACCCCCCTCCTCTCTTTCTATCTCTCTTCTCTCTCCAAATCGTTCTTCAGGCTTGTCCTTGAGCCGTGGGCCAGTTTCATTTGTGAAACTGCAAACAGCAACTCCCTCCTGACTCCCAGGGCCTAGAACATACGCACAGCTGGAGTTCTCTAGAATCTCAAAGTAAATGATAGTGCACTGGTACCTCAGAGGTCCAATTCTGCAGAGACACATACACAAGCACGCAACTCCAAAGAGACTCACTCGTGTTCAGTGCAGAAAGTTCACTTTTCTCTTTTTAAGGGCAGATGAGATGACAATAGTAAAAAATAAAGCCTGTTAAGGTGGTTGGAAACGAACACTAAAGCAATTCAATGCTGTTTAGACTCTCCTATAGTCCTAAGCCAGGTGCTGGTGTGGACTAAGTTACAAATTGAGGAATGTATTTCTTTCATAGAGAACTTGGCTTTCTTTGTCTCGGTCCCTTAAAGATCTAATTTTGTAGGAGAGTGGAAGCCTTTAGTATTTTATCTTTTGACATCGCTTACGACCCAGAGAAAATGTTTTTGTATTTTCACACTAATTATCAGGCTTATACGGATCTCGATCCTTTCAAGATGTTAGACCGGGAAAAGGTGTATGTACAGTACGGCTGATTTAAATAATTGGTGTCGTTTACTTAAAAGTGTACCAGAGAGAACATTCTGCATATTAAAAAGGAAGAAAAACAGATCCTAACCTCCTAAACTGTTTACTGCCAGGAAACTAGTCTAAATAAATTATCCTTTAAAGTTAAGGTTGGCCAATGTTGTTTACAGCTACACACGAAAGACTGCAGAGTAAGAGCCTGGTAATTCATACTTGGATACTATTCTGAACATGGCACTAGAACTGTGAAACGTCTAGAAAGAGATTCATCATATGAAACGAATACCTTTTTCACACTATTGTCCTGACCTAAACCAAACTGTCCTGGCTCAGATGTTTTTCTTTGTCCTTTTTAACATGGTTCCAGCAACTATGGTGGATGTGTAACCAGGCCAGCTCATTACAGCTTGGTTTGGTTCGGCTCAGCTTGGTTCAGTAGTATGAAAAGCCTTTTCGGACTAGGATTTGGGGAGATCAGCGTATATTAATGTTGGAGTCCTTCTGTCTGTGTGTGACCCTCAGCTAAGAGGTTTGGAGTGTCAGAGGTACCTTTGGAGGCTGTCACCTTCATCTCCCACGCCACCCAGTCCCGACTTCGCACTGTGCTAGAGAAGGTCTCCTCCATCGCACAGCACAGGATGGATGGCTGTAAAGTAAGTAGTCGTGCCAGAGACAGACATACCTATGAGGAGGTGGGCGCTTTTTACACTTAAGTGATAAACATGATAGCATAGTTTCCACAGAAACATATTTTTCAAAACTTTGAAAAATACCTGATAGATCTTTTTCAGGCCTCTGTCTGACACACCAACATTGGTGACATAAACATTTAGCCTTGAATATAGCAATGTAACCACATTTAATTGGTTTACAATAAAGTCAATTCAATTCTGCTCCTTGTAAAAGAATGAAAGCAAAAAACATAGCAACTTTGAAAAGCTGTTTTCCTGTGTGTATGTGAGGCAGAGGAGCGGTGGGGTGGTGGTGCTACAGCTGTCCCTGTCTTGTTTTGCCTTTTTTGCGGTTTGTAAATGAGGCGTGTTAAAAGCGTGAAGTCTCCTCGTCTCTGTGAAGCCACTCTGTTGACATCAGCGAAAAAACCAACCGGGCGGGCGGCCTGGAAGAGAGCGCACGACTGAGTTACGGAAGAGGAGAGGAGTGCAGGCTCAGCTCTGAACAAAGGCGGGAGGAAGGATGAGAGAGTGGTGACAAGCCCTCAGATGTCACTCCACTCTGTGCTCTGCTCTGCACCCAGCTCCTCACATCGCCACAGAGAGAGAGATAGAGTGAGAGAAACTGATAAAGGGTGTTGGGGGAGAACAGAGAGACAGACAACACACAGGGAATAAACAATTGTCATATTAACTTTTTGATGACCCACAAACTTTGTTTTCCTTCTGAAACTTGTCTCATCTTCCCGTCTCCCAAGTGCAGAACAACATATTTAACACAACGAGAAGCGGTGATGCATGTAAACAAAGAAAAGTTGTGATTAGTTATCCAAACTGGTGGTTGAGCGAGACGAGGTGTCGAAAGTTGGAATAGTATGTTTATCCAAACGTGTGGTTAATATGAGATCTTCTAAGGATCTTAAGTTATTTTACATCCACACTCGCTCTCTCTCTCTTCTTTCTCCCCCTCTGTCTCTGCAGGATGAGGAATGGTATGAGCAGTCGGCAGACGTGCGGTCGCAGCTAAAGTTCTTTGAGCAGCTGGAGAGGATCGAGAAGCAGAGGAAGGATGAACAGGAGAGAGAGATCCTACTGAAAGCAGCTAAAGTAAGTCCTAGTCACCTTCTTGTTATAAAGACATATATCCCTTTTAGTTACAACCACACAGTCAAGGAAGTGTTTTCACATTCAAACCTGATCTTTAGCCCAATTTAGCAATACCCTGAAATCTTACCAGTTTCAGTTAGCCCATTTCCAATCCTGCCCAATGCACCATGAAGGCCAGTGTAGGTACTGTAGCTCTGTTGCTGTGGTGTGGGTTACTAGTGTGTAAGGTAGTGTGTAAGGTAGTGTGTAAGGTAGTGTGTAAGGTAGTGTGTAAGGTAGTGTGTAGCTGTGCTGTGGTGTGTGTTACTAGTGTGTAAGGTAGTGTGTAAGGTAGTGTGTAAGGTAGTGTGTAGCTGTGCTGTGGTGTGTGTTCCTTGTCAGTGTCTAGGGCAGTGTGTTGTGTTCTCTGTTCCTGCCCAGGCCCAAGCTAACAGATGAAACCGAGTGCGCCCTCCGTAGAGTGACCTCAGTGTGTCCTCCCGTCCCTCCCACCCCCTCGCTCTAGGGCTCCTTTGTCCTCTCATTGTCCCCAAACACAACAAGCAGAGGAACCACTGTGGACCTCTATACACTCCTCTGATCTGATCCTCCTCACATACCCCCTGACACGCCCAGAGCTAAGAGCGTGTCGTTTCAGCCATCTCAGTACTCAGGAGAACCAGCTTCAACAGTAGTGGGCTGGGGAGCCTCAGAGAGCCTTACAGAGTCTCAGAACGGATGACTTGCATCTAGGCAGTCTCTGCACACTCATGTGTGTCAATCCATTCACACTAGACTGGTCTAAACACTTCTTGCACACACTTAACTTGTATAAGATTGTAAAATGACTTGTATAAGTTCTCACATACTTCATACAATCTATCAAAGAAGACAAGTACATAATTCATTAGACATACAGTATGATGCAAAGGTTGAAATACTGTCACCACCAATAGAATGTGTTTTGAAGTGAAATGCCCACGGTGAAACATTAGAGAGAAGCTTGGTTAATTTAATACATTATCGGGACCATGTCCCATAGTTGATTGCATTATCACCTCGCCGTGTTAACAGCATTGTCATGCAGGACATTAGTCAGTCAGACTGATGAACACTGACCTGCCTTCCCTCTGTTAGAGTTGGTAGGAAACTACTGCCGACAGCAAAGCTGTTAAGCACCAAGCTTTATTTTGTTATTTTGAAAAATATGTCATTTACATTTTAGTCATTTAGCAGACGCTCTTATCCAGAGCGACTTACAGTTAGTGAATACATATTTATTTTTTTATACTGGCCCCCCGTGGGAATCGAACCCACAACCCTGGCATTGCAAACGCCATGCTCTATCAACTGAGCTACATCCCTGCTGGCCATTCCCTCCCCTACCCTGGACCAATTGTGCGCCGCCCATGAGTCTCCCGGTCGCGGCCGGCTGCGACAGAGCCTGGATTCGAACCAGGATCTCTAGTGGCACAGTTAGCACTGCGATGCAGTGCCTTAGACCACTGCGCCACTCAGGAGGCTAGCAGCCTAACTATACGTGTCTTTAGAAGGACTATATGACAATACGTTTTACTGGACATCAGTTTATCACACCTAAAAAAATCTTTAGTATAACTGTAACTAATATGCAATATGTGTTGTCTGGGCTCAATATTATGTCATAGGATGGTTTTGTGGCATATTAATTAATCTGACGCTTGTCTTGTCTAATAAATCCCATTGTGATCCCATTTTCACTATACACCTCCTACAGTATATTTCTGTGTCTACCTTCTGTATTCAAACAGTAGTGCAGGTAGATCCAGCATCCAGCCACTGTACTGTTATGCACCCTTTGTACCCTTTGTTATCTCATTGTGCTCCTGAGTGGCGCAGTGGTCTAAGGCACTGCGCTAACTGTGCCACTAGAGATCCTGGTTCGAATCCAGGCTCTGTCGCAGCCGGCCGCGACCGGGAGACTCATGGGCGGCGCACAATTGGCCCAGCGTCGTCCAGGGTAGGGGAGGGAATGGCCGGCAGGGATGTAGCTCAGTTGATAGAGCATGGCGTTTGCAACGCCAGGGTTGTGGGTTTGATTCCCACGGGGGGCCAGTATAAAAAAATATATATATATGTATATATGTATTCGCTAACTGTAAGTCGCTCTGGATAAGAGCGTCTGCTAAATGATGTAAATGTAAAATGTAATCTCCTGTCCCCTTCCCTTTCTAGAGAGAGAGCTCATAATGAGCTGACAGAGGAGATGTAAAGCATGTCAGTGGCACCATGGCCCTTTGTAAACAGTCCATCTGTGTCCCTGTTTTCTCCCCCCAGACTGGCTCCCTTTATAATTTGACCTCTTAAATAAGAACCTACTAAAATAATCACCTCCTCCACTCCCACTCCTCCGCCATTTAAAAATATGACTCAAGTCTTCAGGGATGCTCCGGCCGACTGGAGGGCAAATGCATTAGTTTTAGTTGAGATACCGACCAGTAGGTGAAACGCCTGATATATTTAAAGCCAATTAGCAAGGAGTAGGGCAAGACGACTGCCTCTGTTCATGAGATAGTGAGGGAAGGAGGGAGGGAGGGAGCCAGGGCACGGGTAGCTACACTCTTGCTTTCCAGCACCACTGAAGGCAAATAGCGTTTGATTGCTTATAGTAGAAGAGCATCACGTTCAGAGATATTAATGAAGTAGTCTCTAACACCACCGGGATGACCATGCTCTTAGAGAGCCAATGTTAAAGACACATTGGACCGTTACTAGTCATATCCCTAACCTTCATTCAAGCTAAATGAATTGATGCTAGTTAAACAGGAAGTACATTTTTTATAGAATTATTCCCATTGCTATGGCACTGTTGGCTGCCTGTATTACCATAGCATAGACGAAGACCTACGGGTCGAAAACGTTGCGAGAGCATTCAACAGTGTATCTATCTTTCTTTCATAGATTGATAGGAAATGTACATAGCCTCTCTGATAGCTACAGTAGGCTAGTACTGTGATAGTGTGGTGATCTGGCAGGGTGCCACTAACAGTGAGCCTTTAGAAGAGTCCCTGTATGGTTAAATAGAAGCCCTGTGGTTAACATCTCACACAGACAGGTACAAGCAGCACAGGCAGCTCAGCTCTCACTGACTAATTACAGTGGAGCTCCAGTACTGTGGAGTCTGGTCCTGACTCTAGAGAGATACGCATACACACACACACACACAAACACACACAAACACACACGCAGCAGTGGCACCGGAAACAAAAGAGGGACAGACAGACAGAGTGCCAGTGCCTGTGACTTTCTGAGTTTGAGCACATTCTCCCAGCCCTGGCTCGCACAGAATTTTTAATAACCTCCTTTGATTAGAATCTCCCTCCAGCAGCTTATTTACGGCGGGATTTGGCGCAGGTTTAAAGGGCACTGGCCCCAGGCGCTCAATTGCACTTCTATGAATCCGAATACGATGTCCTTGACACCTTGTATCCTGTTCCCATTTTGTACTATTTTTGTGCTGGCTGCAACAGATGAGGGGGTCCTTAAACCAGCTGTTAACCTGTGTTCTCTCCCCCCCCCCCCTCCTTAACTCTGCAGAGTCGCTCCAGGCAAGAGGACCCAGAGCAGGCTCGGCTGAAACAGAAAGCTAAGGAGGTAAGCGCTGTGCTGGAGATCATTACCCTTGACATTTTCCCAAGACTTCAACATATAAATGTTTCATGCCTCGCTACATATGTAATTCCATTTAAAGGTCTGACTTAAAAAGTTGTAGGAATTATTTGTGCTGATTGATGTCCGCCTCGTTTGGAAAAGTGGTTTCTATAGAACAGAGACACCACACCAAATATCCTATTTTCTCCTCTCTCTCTCTTTTCTGGCTCCCGATAACATTTTGGAGACTGCTGTTCATTGTGCATGGCTCTTTCAAAGAGATAGATTGGGGGAGCCTATTGGTGTTGTGAGTACAGGTTTCATATTCACCATAGCACTTTCCGTAGAGCCATTTGCATTGTAAAGGCTGATAGAAATATGTTTACTGTCCCAGTTATATATACATTTTAGTTCAAAACAATGAAATGGCTTTGGCACTGTAGGTGCACAAATGGGAAATATCGAAAATAAAGTAGGAAGCGACTGTGCTTATTTGTTAAATTGAGTTGTTTTAGTCCCCCAATTTTATAAATAAATAAAAACGTATATATGGTGATCATGTGACTCCCCAGTGGATAAAAAAAATAAAAGTAGACCACTCTTCTTCTTTGCGGTTTGTTAACTTAGTTAAATAGTTTGGAGATGCTGGAAGTTGGTATGTGTTTATGTTAATCGAAACCTGATGTACTGAAGTATGTTGAAACCAGAAGAGCAAATAATGACTTGTGATTATTGAAAGGAAGAGTAGGAGCAACAACACTGTACACCTGCAGTGTCTTCAGAAATTATTCATACCCCCTTGACTTATTCCACATTTTGTTCTTACAGCCTGAATTCAAAAAAATAGATTTTTTTTCTCATCCATCTACACACAATACCCAATAATAACACACAATACACAATACCCAATGCAAATTTATTGAAAATTAAATACAGAAATATCTAATTTACATAAGTATTCACACCCATGAGTCAATACATTGTAGAAGCACCTTTCGCAGCGATTACAGCTGTGAGTCTTTCTGGGAAGTCTCTAAGAGCTTTCCACACCTGGATTGTGCAACATTTTCTCATTATTATTTTCAAAATTCTTCAAGCTCTGTCAAATTGGTTATCGATCATTGCTAGAGAACCATTTTCAAGTCTTGCCATATATTTTCAAGTATATTTAAGTCAAAACTTTAACTCGGCCACTCATTCACTGTCTTATTGGTAAGCAACTCTAGTGTATATTTGGCCTTGTGTTTTACATTATTGTCCTGCTGAAAGGTGAATTCGTCTCCCAGTGTTTGGTGGAAAGCAAACTGAAGCAGGTTTTCTCCTAGGATGTTGCCTGTGCTTAACTCCATTTCATTTTCTTTCAAAAGTTAGTTGAATTTCCAATGTTTTATCACTATGCTTTCAACCATCTAAAAACACAAGCAAATTCCAATGGAAAAACTTATTTTTGGTTTAGTTGTTAGCCAAATGTACAGTATATCACTGCGCTTTCAACCATTTAAAACCACAGCAAAGTTCAAAAGGGAATACAATGTCAGATATTTTGTTTCGTATTAATATAACAGATGAATGTGTTATCACTGTGCTTCATTTAATAGCAGAACCAACCGACATGGACTGCAGTTGAGATTACATAAAACATGGTGCAAGTGATCAATGCCGTTCGAGATGTTGCGCAGATTATTACAGCAATTGTAAAGATCTCCACAAACCTGTGACGACATATGCATGCCATGCTATTTTCAGGTCTTGCCATAGATTTTCAAGTAGATTTAAGTCAAAACATTAACTCGGCCACTCATTCACTGTCGTCTTGGTAAGCACCTCCAGTGTAGATTTGGCCTTGTGTTTAGGTTATTGTCCTGCTGAAAGGTGAATTCATCTCCCAGTGTCTGGTGGAAAGCAGACTGAACCAGGTTTTTCCTCTAGGATTTTGCCTGTGCTTAGCTCCATTTCATTTATTTTTTGTCCTGAAAAACTCACCAGTCTTTAACCATTACGAACATACACATAAAATGATGCAGCCACCCCTATGCTTGAAAATATGGAGAGTGGTACTCAGAAATGTGTTGTATTGGATTTGCCCCAAACATAACATTTTGTATTCAGGACAAAAAGTTAATTGCTTTGCCACATTTTTTGCAGTATTACTTTAGTGCCTTGTTGCAAACAGGATGCATGTTTTGGAATATTTGTATTATGTACAGGCTTCCTTCTTTTCACTCTGTCAATTAGGTTAGTATTGAGGAGTAACTACAATGTTGTTGATTCATTCTCAGCTTTATCCTATCACAGACATTAAACTATGTAACTGTTTTAAAGTCACCATTTGCCTCATGGTGAAATCCCTGATCGGTTTCCTTCCTCTCTGGCAACTGAGTTAGGAAGGAAGCCTGTATCTTTGTAGTGACTGGGTGTATTGATACACCATCCAAAGTGTAATTAATAACTTCACCATGCTCAAAGGGATATTCAATGTCTGCTTTTTTTAATTTTTTTGTTTCTTTGCTAGGCATTGGAAAACCTCCCTGGTCTTTGTGGTTGAATCTGTGTATGAAATGCACCGCTTGACTGAGGGACCTTACAGATAATTATAAGTGTGAGGTACAGAGATGAGGTAGTCATTCCAAAATCATGTTAAACACTATTATTGCACAAAGAGTGAGTCCATGCAATGTTTACTCCTGAATTTATTTAGGCTTGCCATAACGAAAGGGTTGAATACTTATTGACTCAAGACATTTCAGCTTTTTATTTTAAAATTAATTTGTAAAAAATTGTGAAAACATAATTACACTTTCACATTATTATTATTATGGGGTATCGTGTGTAGGTCAGTGACCAAAAAAATCTCAATTTAATACATTTTAAATTTAGACTGTAACACAACAGAATCTGGAATAAGTCAAGGGGTGTGAATACTTTCTGAAGGCACGGTAGACCATGGTAGATCTCTAGCAACATAGATCTGCTTAGCCACATTCCAGTTCTATGTCCATACTGTATACCACTTAGTATGAAGCAATGTATTGGACATGTATTCCAAGTGGTATGCTATGGACATTAGAATGGTGATCTTCTCTCCTCTCCACTCTACTCTCTGTAAAGAGATCTTACACTACCACCACACCAGTGTGAGGTGAAGTGATGCCTTTCCTTGGCTCTGTTCATTCGTTTAGAACCTTGAGACTAGATCTCAGCCTCCCCATAAGCCCTAGCTGCATATGCAAATGAGGCAGTGTAATAGGCTGTGCTGCGATAGGTTCGCCCTGGGGCGGTGTGATCAAAGTGGATCTCCTCCCCGTTAAGTGGCAGGCCGCTCATCATCTGGATGGGGCCAGATTATCTCCTGAGAAAGAAACGCGGCACTCGCACGTTCTCATTTTCATTTTAGAATTTTAAGAAGGAGCAGAGGGGGGGGGTTGAAACTGTTACTTTATGTAATGTTCAGTGCGACAGTCAGGGACAACACCACTACAGGGGGAGTATTTTTTCTAGGTTTTTTCATCCCCCTCTTCTCTCTTTTTTTGCTTAATGGCCGTAGTTTCTCAGTCCCGTGCCTCTCTGGTTTTCATCACCTGACTGGCTCAAGGGGACAGAGCTAGCTGTTTGTGTCACCGCGGTTACTGCAGAGGGAGTCTGTCGGTGGCGGCTCCTCGTTCAGCACATCTGCACAAATTTCATCAGGATAATGAGGCTGAGCTGCTCTTCCAGGCGACGGACGGACGGGTGGAGAATCCTGCCAACTCGCTCTCCGAAAATAATTTTCAATGACAGTGTTATATACCTGTTACAAGAAATGTGTGTTGAAATTGAGTTGGCGCATGATTTGTTTTTAAAGGCAGGTGTGGTGTATTGGGAGGGAGCAGTGAGGAGGTGTTGGGGAACTTTATTGAGGCGCTTACAGGTGAATTACATCCAGTCAGAGTGGGCTGATAGAGTTTGTATGATAGAGACACATACTCTGGCAGTGTGATGGCAGACTTGGCCACATGTGGCCTCTATCGGACCTCTCCAGTTTCCACCTCAACCTAATCCATCGCCCTGCCCCCCTCAGCCCCCCTCAGCCCTCAGTACCGCCCAGGCAGATAGCAAAATGCATAAAGCCAAACGTGTGTAGCGCCCCTGTTTCCTCCATTCAGAAACATTCGCCCAAAAGGTCAGATGGGCTATTTTAGAAATGCCCCCAGTGAAAATCAATGGCCAAAACAAGTATTCCTTTCTTGTTTGGTCTGGTCTGTGTGCTCTGTCTGAAATCCCACTGAGGCAGGAGGCGAGGCAGTGCCTAATCATCAGGTCCTCTCAGCACTGAGAGAGGGGTGGGGGGAGAGTGGACCAGGCCTACATACATCACAGTGTCAGACACACAGACACACTGCGGCCATAGATTCATCATCAGAACTCCGTCTGGAGGCAGGGAGAGGAGAGAGGAGATAGGAGAGAGGAGAGGAGAGGAGAGGGGAAGAATCTCTCTGGTCTAAACTCATCATCCCCCAGGACCTCACATCCCACTGGGCACATCGTAATTTCAATGTGGATAACTTGGTATTATTTGGTTGAGACGTTGATCAATGAGATTACAACCTATATTCACCCACTCAAAAAGACAGCCAAAAGTTAGTTGAATTTCCAATGTGTTATCACTATGCTTTCAACCATCTAAAAGCACAACCAAATTCCAATGGAAAAACAATGTCTTATTTTTAGTTTTTAGTATATCACTGCGCTTTCAACCATTTAAAAGCACAGCAAAGTTCAAAAGGGAATACAATGTCAGATATTTTGTTTTGTATTAATAATTTACAACAGATTAATGTGTTATCACTGTGCTTCATCTAATAGCAGAACCAAACAACCTGGACTGCAGTTGAAATTACTTTAAAAAGACATGGTGCAAGTGATCAGTGCCGTTTGAGATGTTGCGCAGATTATTACAGCAACTGTAAAGATCTCCACAAACCTGCGACGACCTATGCATGCCATGCAATCTTGACCATGCATGCTTTTTATTAATACATAAGAAGACATTTTTAGTTACAGTAACCTCAAAATGTGGCCATGGATGTGTTCCTCATTTTAAAGTTTAATGTTACATTAGTTTGTAAGATAGCCTTATCTTTAGGCTATTTAATGTATTACAACAGTAATATTGAATTTTGTTTGGTTGACAACGCAACCAAATATCAACATTTGGAGGAGATGTATCTACTGCTTGGGTAGTTCCATCTGTGCCACCGGCTTAATCCCATTCTTTAACTTTTATTTTTGGTTGAGTTGGAGACGTGAATCCAACATACTGTATCATTTGTTAACTTGTGGACAAGTTAATAGGCTAAATGTATTGTATTTCAGAAGGGATATTGAAATGTGTTTGGTTGTCAATGCAACCAAATATCAACATTTGAAGGAGATGTATCTTCTGCTTGGATAGTTCCATCTCTGTGCCACTGACGTAGTCTGGCTTTAATTCCAGTTTGTCTACAAATTAATAATTGATATGTTGGATTCACGTCTCCATCTCAACCAAAAATCAAAGTGAAAGAAAAGGACTAAATCAAATCAAACTTTAAATGTACTTTAAATAATAATAATAGTGGCGCAGTGGCGAGTGGCGCAGTGGTCTAAGGCACTGCATCGCAGTGCTAGCTGTGCCACTAGAGATCCTGGTTCGCATCCAGGCTCTGTCGTAGCCGGCTGCGACCGGGAGACCCATGGGACGGCGCACAATTGGCCCAGCGTCGTCCAGGGTAGGGGAGGGAAGGGCCGGCAGGGATGTAGCTCAGTTGGTAGAGCATGGTGTTTGCAACGCCTGGGTTGTGGGTTCGATTCCCACGGGGGGTATGAAAAAATTAATTACAAATAAAATTAAAATTAAAATTATTGGCCCAGCGTCGTCCAGGGTAGGGGAGGGGAGGGAAGGGCTGGCAGGGATGTAGCTCAGTTGGTAGAGCATGGTGTTTGCAACGCCAGTGTTGTGGGTTCGATTCCCACGGGGGGTATGAAAAAAATAATAATAATACAAAAAAAAATGTATGCACTCACTAACTGTAAGTCGCTCTGGATAAGAGCGTCTGCTAAATGGCTAAAATGTAAAATGTAATAATAATAATAATAATATGCCATTTAGCAGACGCTTTTATCCAAAGCGACTTACAGTCATGTGTGCATACATTTTTACGTATGGATGGTCCCGGGGATCGAACCCACTACCCTGGCGTTACAAGCGCCATGCTCTACCCATGGGCGGCGCACAATTGGTCCAGCGTCGTCCAAGGTAGGGGAGGGTTTGGCCGGCAGGGATGTGGGTTCGTTTCCCACGGGGGGCCAGTATGAAAAAAATATATATATAAATATATATATATATATACATGTATGCATTCACTAACTGTAAGTCGCTCTGGATAAGAGCATCTGCTAAATGACTAAAATGTCTACCAATTGAGTCCTATTCTATAACTGATTTGGTCACATTTAATTTGCTCTGTTAAACCTGCCCTTTGGAATGACTTCGATAGCAACAGTGAATCGATTTTGTTTTTAAGTGGAGATCTCTCAACAATCATTCTCACGATAGCACATTGGTAATAGTCAGTGACAAATATCAAAGTTTATCAGTGCTGGGCTTGGTTAAAACCCTGGATGGGAGACCAAAGGGTACCTGTAGATAGATACAATTCTCCAGTAGGAGGTGCTACCCAGCCTATATTTTTCTGATAGTGGATATAACGTTGAAGATCTGACGTAGTTTTAAAGGTACAAATTCAACATATTTTATACAAGATTTGTCTATGTTGCAATTTGGTTACCATAATAACATAATCCTGTGGTTGAAATTTTACCCTCAAAATAAGAGTTGATGACTTTTTTCAAATTCAATATATTTTCCACGTAGATTCCAGGTCACAATACGTTGACAAATTAAGTTAAAACAATGTTGATTCAACCAGTTTGTTCCCAGTGGGATGGTTCTGGCTGTGAGAACACAACTGAGAGGTCGCTCAGCTCTTTAGCCTATGATTGGTTGGGAGGAGTCGGTCAAACGACTGTCAGCTGATTGGGGTAAATGGTTTCCCTAGAATTCGTTGCCTTTGTAAGGACAGGCTTTTGTTGGCCTTATCCTCCTAATTTCATTCTCGATCAAACCAGCTAAGAAATGCGGGTCATTGATGTTTCGGGCCATGGCTTCAGAATCTAATTTGTCGAAAACCATAAATAATGAATGGTAAATGTGTTATTGGAAAAGCCCAATTATATTTTATACACCACATGCAATGCCAAGGCTGAGCGCAAAGCTTTTTGCTTCAGGTTTCCCACTAAAAGAAACATTTAGATCATTGAAATATTTGGAAAATGGGTTACAGACTTATCACAGCTTGGTACAGCTACGATAAACTTCCTGGAAAAATAGGAATTGAAAGTGGTGAACTTTGGCATCGTCAGATGACATGTTGATGCGGAGGAATATCAGGGGATGGACAGTTGGACACAGAAGCCTGTCTTTTGTTCCTTCCTCAAACACACCTGATTTAAATAATCAACTAATCATGGTCTTCAGTCTGGACATGATTAGCTAAAGCAGGTGTGTTACTGCAGGGCTGGAATGAAAGCCTGCACATCCAATTGCTATCCAAGACTGGAGTTTGACATAATGATGATCCTCCACAAGAATTGAACATAGCCAGTTTATTTAGAGGCATATCACTATACAGTTTATGTGTCTTTGACTATAAGGACTGTCAGTGAGACTGTTGTTAAGACAGCTCTTGGTTGCTCTGAATGACACCCCCATATCATCATCACGAGCAGGGCCGGTTCCAGGCCAGAGGGGGGCTGAGGGGGTGAGATGTGGGAGCCCCTGTCTTCCCTTCCCCTCTCTTCTCATCCAGCCAGTCGGATCTGTGTCCTTGCAGCGTTGCTCTACTTTAGCTCAGAGTGATTCCAGACCCGTGTGAAACTGAGAGCTGTCCAATGGGAATCTCTCTGCTTTTTGTTCGAATAATTTTCCTCAAATATTTTTCCTCCTCGGGCGTTCAGAGGGAGTTTTTTCTTGCCTCGTTTGCACACCAGGATTGATCATGAAATGTCTTGAACCACGCAGCAATGAATTCTGCCCTTGCTCAACTCTCAACCTTGTATGGCACCAATTAAAAGCAAGAGGCGTTATATGTACTGTATGTCCTAGCCGGATGCATAAACATCTACATACATCCACATACTGTCAGTAGCATCAACATGACATAGAAACACTGGTCAACATTTTTACATTTTTCTCTTCCATCAAGAGATATTGTAGATTTAGCCAACTTATTTTAATTATAACCTCTGGATGTAACCAATGTGCTCCAAGACATCATTGGCTCTAAGACACATGTTCATGATTGCCCCCAGCATCCCCCACAGATGACCAGGTCACATATAGCCTGTAAAAACGCCTGTGCAACAGGCCCCATCATGCAGCGCTATTTATCCTCTATTGTCAGATGTGTCAGAGGACAAGGCTACAGTGCCATGCATTTATTAGTGCTTTTGTGTCTGTTGTATCTGTGGTTCACGGCCTCTCATCGTTTGGCCCCACAGAACCCGTCATCGTGCCCAGTGTAGAGCGCTCGCTGTTAGGCATGCTCAGGGCTAAAGCCTGTCAGAATAATCACTATGATTATGAAGGCGAGTTTGGGCTAGTTAACGGAGCACTGACATTTGGTGATATACTGTAAAGCCCAAAACATGGCAGTAAATCTCTCCCTTTCATTTAACTTTTACGTTTGGCTTTTAAAATATGCTCTTTGCGAGTCTCTGTACATGGAAGATTGTGTTCTACTACAGGAAAAACAGCGAGGTTAAGTACCTCTAACCTCTTAGTGGTTATTACAAATGTGCATGTAGATACATGCAAATATCAGATATCCACACATCTTCTCAAATATTTCCCATTGTTGAAGTGTTTCATCAGTGTTGTTTGAAAGATCAAAGCGGGGCTATTTAATTGTTAATTTAATTATTTCAGAATAAAGATCTGTTTTGATTAACTCCTCAATATGCACAGGCTACTAAATAGTCCACACTAGCACTATTTTTTGTTTTATTTGTTGCTTTGTTGTCTGGAGTTTCAACTTCTCTCCGGTTTTTTTCCTTTCTTTTTTCCTCAAGACATATTATAAAGAAAAACATCACAAGGCTTTTAAAAATACCTTTGGTGTTCCTGTGTGTTTTCGAATATTACAAAGTCCTGTAATGAGAAGGAGAAAAAAGAAGAAGAGAGATTTGCCTCAGAGGGAGATTGCGGCTCGTCTTCTCTTGCAAAAGGAGCCTGTAGGACCACTTTTTCTTTGTGCGCTGTAGCACTCCTTGGGACTCCTGCGACAGGGGAATTGGGTACGCTGAGCTACGCTCGTGGCGAGGTGCCAGCCAGCCTCCCTCCGTTCCTGGGAAACAGCGAGAGGAGAGTAGAGGCAGGATTGAGGACATGTTTCAATTAGGGAACAAACACCACACACACGGAGGAGAGAGGAAGAGCTAAATCCTGACCAGCCAGACTACCTCATATTCTCTTAACCTCTCTGTCCTTTCTAAACTGTACCTGCACCGGAGAACAATAGCTCAACCAGCCTGCCCCCTTTTTATTTGAGAAATGCCATTTGTATAGAAATTCACAGGGGAAGGAAGAGGAGGGTAGTGTAAAAGAGAGGGGTCTTTCTTTGTGAGTTGATTCTCTAAGTGTGCCAGCTCTGCCCGCATGTTTCCATTAGATTGTCATGTTGGCTAATTAGAGAGCGGCAGCATGATTCACCTTGGTAATTAGCAGGACTTGCACACCAGGTGCCTGGAGGCTAGTGTGAAAGAGGAGCCCAGCCTCAGAGCCCTGCAGTCTCCTCTCCCCTCCGCTGCCTGCCTTCCCTCTCTCTCTCCCAGCTTCCCTGTGAAGATTCTCTCTCTTCTCATCTACCTTCCACTTTTTTGATTTGGAAATGAATAAATCATTGCGATCGTCCTCGTCCTCTTGAATATCTGAGTTCACATCTTTTCCTAGATGCAAATTATACGTGATCAATAGAAAGGTGATGAGCACCGAATCTAACTCTTTAAAAAGAGGGGGAAAGAAAGCGAGAGGGGGAGAGAAGACTGCTAGCCCAAGCACGGTCGCATGTAAAGGGAGACAATGTGAAAGAAGAACATTTCAAGTCGGAAATCTTCCCTTAGATAAGCATTATTTTTAATGATCTCCGCTTTCCTGGCGTTTCCTTATAATGCTGCTGCTTGAATATGCTTATCAGTGATTTCTGGGTTCCTCTGTTTAAAAACTCCTATTATTTAAAAACGATTCTACAAATGTTATTCTACAGAATGATAATACTAGCTCTGTGGATGGGTTTTGGAGTGTGTTTTATACACAACCAATTTTATATACACAGTCTTTATCCACGGTTTAATTTCTGCAAATAAGTTGCAAATAAATACGAACCGTAGGGTCATAATAGTGGCCCTCACATAATGACCTTAGCTCCGGGGAGGGCTCAGAGCACTGAATAATTGGTTGTTGGCTCTGGAAATAGTTCTGACGTATCCATCCAGCTCAGGAGAAAATAGAACACGCCGAGACTATAACTAGGGTTGATTTCCATAGGTAACATATATGTATGATGTATATGACAGCAAACAGATGCCTCCTTCATCGCTCTATCTTTTGAAGAAAAACACTTGGTTGAAATTCCTCAATGTGGTATTAATCAGTGCACATGAATGTATTCATTGTGATAAGCATGTCTATGTATAATAATGTGTTAATGCAGTGACTCATACCTACGTACAGTATGTGTGTTTACGCAGAATAAATACATATTATTGTGCATAAAACAATTGTAAAAACCAAAATTGAAAGACGCTTTCCTACATGTCAGACAATTTTCTTTCCTGCATCTATTTGGGATCATTTGTATCCAAATCCAGTTCAGTTAAAGGGGCAATCTGAGATTGCTACATCCATTTTTTTACTTTTAAGTTAATGATATACAGTGCCTTTAGAAATTATTCATACCCCTTGACTTGAATTCAAAATGGAATACATAAATTTCTCTCTCTCTCACCCATCTACACACAATACCCCATAATGACAAATTGAAAACATGTTTTTAGAAATTCTTTTGCAAATGTATTGAAAATGAAATACAGAACTATCTCATGTACGTAAGTATTCACACCCCTCAGTCAATACTTTGTAGAAGCACCTTTTGGCGGTGATTACAGCTTTGAGTCGTCTTGGGTATGTCTGCATCAGCTTTTCACATCTGGATTTGGGGATTTTCTCCCATTCTTCCTTTAAGAGTTTCTCAAGCTCTGTTAAGTTAGATGGGGAGTGGCGGTGAACAGCAATCTTCAAGTCTTTCCACAGATTTTTATGGGATTCAAGTCTGGGCTTTGGCTGGGACACTGAAGGACGTTCACATTCTTGTTCTGAAGCCATTCCAGCGTTGCTTTTGCTGTATGCTTGGGGTCATTGTCCTGTTTGAATGTAAATTTTCACCCCAGTCTAAGGTTGTTTGCACTCTGAAGCAGGTTCTCATCAAGGATTTGCCTGTATTTGGCTCCATTCATTGTTCCCTCTATCCTTACCAGTCTCCCAGTCCGTGCCGCTGAAAAACATCCCCATAGCATGATGCTGCCACCACCATGCTTCACGTTAGGGATGGTGTTTGACGGGTGATGAGCTGTGCCTGGTTTTCTCCAGACATAGTGCTTTGCATTCAGGCCAAAGAGTTACATTTTTGTCTCATCAGAACACAGAATCTTTTGCCTTATGATCTCAGTATCTTTCACATGCCTTTTTGCAAACTCCAGGCGTGCTGGCATGTGCCTTTTTCTCAGGAGTGGCTTCCATATTGCTTCCGTCTCTCCCATGAAGCCCAGATAGGTGAAGTGCTGTAGAGACTGTTATCCTTCTGGCAGGTTCTTCCATCTCAGCCAAGGAACTGGGTTCTTTGTCAACTCCCTGACCAAGGTCCTTCTTGCCCGGTTGCTCAGTTTGGTCAGAGGGCCAGCTCTAGGCAGAGTCTGGGTAGTTCCATATTTCTTCCCCAGATATACGCCTCATCACAATTCTATCTCCAAGATCTACAGACAGTTCCTTGGACTTTGCACTGTCAGCTGTGGGACCTTATATAGACAGGTGTGTTTCTTTCTAAACCATGTCCAAACAATTGAATTGGCCACAGGTGGACTCCAATCAAGTTGTAGCGACACCTCAAGGATGATCAAAGGAAATCGGATGAACCTGAGCTCAATTTGGAGTGTCATAGCAAAGGGGTGTGAATAAGTACTGTATGTAAATGAGATTTCTGTATTTCATTGTCAATACATTTGCAAACATTTCTAAAAAGCATGTTTTCACTTAGTCATTATGGGGTATTGTGTGTAGATGGGTGAGAAAAACATATATTTAATCAATTTTGAATTCAGGCTGTAACACAACAACATTTGGAATAAGTCAAGGGGTATGAATACTTTCTGAAGCCACGTTGATTTTTGAAGAATATATTTAGAAATGCTTACAGAGCTTAGTTCAACTGTCATACCCCATCAGAACCCAAAATGTAACTCCCTTGTTTGTAAACAATGCAATTGTAAACAAACACTGTATAACCTCAAAACATGGTTAAAACTATACATTTGATATCATGGCTAGTCAGTCCTTGCATCCATAGCTCTGTCTATGAATTAGAGAGTGGGTAAATTTCTCAAGCCCCATCGCTCAGCAGTTCATCAAAACAGTGGTGAGTTGACTGTTTTGTTGTTGTTTGAACTGCAGATTGTCCCTTTAAATCAACCTGTATACCACAGCTATACAGTGCATTCGGAAAATATTCAGACCCCTTCCCTTTTTCCACATTTTGTTACGTTACAGACTTATTCTAAAATTGATTAAATACATTTTTTCCTCATCAATCTACACCCAATACCCCATAATGACAAAGCGAAAACAGGTTGTTAGAAATTTTAGCAAATGTATTTAAAAAAACAAAAACAGAAATACCTTATTTACGTAAGTATTCAGACCCTTTGGTATGTGACTCGAAAATTGAGCTCAGGTGCATCCTGTTTCCATTGATCATCCTTGAGATGTTTCTACAACTTGATTGGAGCCCACCTGTGGTAAATTCAATTGATTGGACATGATTTGGAAAGGCACACACCTGTCTATGTAAGGTCCCAAAGTTGACATGCATGTCAGAGCAAAAACCAAGCCATGAGGTCGAAGGAATTGTCTGTAGAGCTCCGAGACAGGATTGTGTCGAGGCACAGATCTGGGGAAGGGTACCAAAAAATGTCTGCAGCATTAAAAGTCCCCAAGAACACAGTGGCCTTCATCATTCTTAAATGGAATAATTTTGGATCCACCAAGACTCTTCCTAAAGCTGGCTGCCCGGCCAAACTGAGCAAACCTGGCACCATCCCTACGGTGAAGCATGGTGGTGGCAGCATCATGCTGTGGGGATGTTTTTCAGTGGCAGGGACTGGGAGACAAGTCAGGATCGAGGGAAAGATGAACAGAGCAAAATACAGAGAGATCCTTGATGAAAACCTGCTCCAGAGCGCTCAGGACCTGACTGGGGCAAAGGTTCATCTTCCAACAGGACAACGGCCCTAAGCACACAGCCAAGACAACGCAGGAGTGGCTTCGGGACAAGTCTCTGAATGTCCTTGAGTGGCCCAGCCAGAGCCCGGACTTGAACCCGATCGAACATCTCTGGAGAGACCTGAAAATAGCTGTGCAGCAACGCTCCCCATCCAACCAGACAGAGCTTCAGAGGATCTGCGGAGAAGAATGGGAGAAACTCTCCGAAATACAGGTGTGCCAAGCTTGTAGCGTCATACCCAAGAAGACTCAAGGTTGTAATCGCTGCCAAAAGTGCTTCAACAAAGTACTGAGTAATGGGTCTGAATACTTATGTAAATGTGATATTTCAGTTTCTATTATTAATACATTTCGCAAACATTTCTAAAAACCTGTTTTTGCTTTGTCATAATGGGGCATTGTGTGTAGATTGATGAGGGGAAAAAACAATTTAATCAATTTTAGAATGAGGCTGTAACGTAACAAAATTTTGAAAAAGTAAAGGGGTCTGAATACTTTCCGAATGCACTTTAGCTCTACCAAACATAGCCCCCACATCAGTAGGTCAGGGCTGAAACATGGGGAGACATAGCAGATTGGCCCAGTCATATTGGGTGTCTACTGAGTTGAGATGAGGTTGGAGATCTGATTGGCGATTCAGCTTAGACTCCCCTAGCTTAACTACCAGCCATTTTAAATGAGAAAAGGCCTTACAGCTCACAGATGTTCATAGAACGGAGAGACAGGCTGCCTCATATAGTTACCAAAAAAAAGTATGCTGTGTGGGTGTCAAGGGATGAAATCAAATGCATGGATTTAGGTAGATTTAAGTAGGAAGTTAATACATGCACCCATGCATGCACACACACACACATGCGTGCACACACACCATCAGTATACAGTATATAGCTTATTATATGGGTTGTTGTGGCCCTTAGAGTTCCCCTGCTGTGCCCCATCGGCCCTCAGACCAGGTCTGGGCTGGGGGTAGAGATCAGCAGAGGCCCCCTGCCCTGCCTTTCTCCTGGGCCCTTTTAGAAGGCAGAGAGCCCCCTGCTCCTCCACTCCACAGCCCCACAGCCGTCTGTGACGTCAGCCCTGCCTGCCTGCCCTGCCTCCTCTCTGCTCTGCGTTCCGCTCCACCAAGGACATCTGTCTGTAAGCGTCTGGGGGGCCGCGAGGCGAGCAGCTAGTCCTTCAGGCCAGGGGGGAGAAGCCTTTGTTACCAAGCGAACTGCACAGATAGAAAACGTCAGGTTGGCCATTGTGGCTTATGGAACTGACTCCTCTGTGTATGTGGGGTTTATCTGATTGCTGTCTGTCTGGAGAAACGGTCTCTCTCTAGCTGCCTGCCTTTCCCTGTTTTAGACATTTTTGCATCATGTAGAGAACATGGACATCGTGTTCTTTCCTTGTGAGGAGACAAAGAACTGTGCATTGGGTTTTTATGTGGGTTTGACACTTGAAGGGCTGAATTTTTGTGAAGCATTTAGGGCATAGCCCTGACTGAGTTTTTCACTGCTGTAAATAATTTAGAAAAAGGAACAACCAAGTAAATAAGCATGGGAAGACCTCAGCCAACAAATGGGACAGAATAGGGCTATAAAATACATATCCACTCATCTAATATTGACTGTTTCTTCACTTCACTCAATCCATCTACTGAATACTTTTTTTCAGTTATGTTGTTATGATGTTAAAGGTATTAACATTGCTGTTTGTGTATTGAAACCAGAACCTCTAGCTATAAAGTGTAGCCTGACTACTTGGCAAACGCATTGATTGGAGATTCTATCAGGGGATTTTTGCATCACATCTTAGCAATGTTCTACTTCTCCTGACCTTTGTAAATAATTTGAGTTTACAAGTCTCCTTCCCTGTTTCCAAAGGGCATGCGGGCAGACTGCAGGAACTGTTTTTTAAGAGACTTGAGGGAGAACCAAATACTTAAGCGCAGACATTGATCGAACCTGGCAAATATATGTTTGTTGGTTATTGGTTCTTTTATTCTATTGATTAGAGCTGCAGACTCCAGTATTTCAGTGACCTTGGTGGTAATCTAGTTGAGGCTTCTCATTCGTAGGTTAGACTAGTCAATAATACACAGTACACAGGCCCCGCCCAGGGGAGTGTCCAAAAGGGCAACCTATAAACTGCACTACGTTTGACCTGGTCAAATGGAGTGCAATATACAGGGAAAACGTAGTGCACTATATAGGGAATATGTTGCCAGTAGGGTCAAATCCATCTAAACTTTAGTTTTGACCTGGACTCATAGTGCTCTGATCAAAAGTAGTGCACTGCACTGTATAGGAAATAGTTTCTCATTTCAGATGCAGCCCAGGTTTTCAGTCATCTGATGTAGAGCTATAGAAGCACTATGGCAGCAGGCCTCAGATCAGATTGGAATCAGTCTCTTCTCCCAGCATCAAATGCAGACTGGAGGAGGGAGGGTTGGGGTTGAGGGAGGTTTGCAGATGGTGAAATGAGGTCTGCATTTATCATACAGTCATAAATCTGAATGGCAGAACAGGCAGGGTAGAACGCTGCAGGCTGTGTGAGCCAATGCCTGGTGCCAACTGCCAGGCAGGGTGGAGATGCATCCCGGCATCCTGGTCCCATCAATGAGATAGCAGGACCCAGACCCCTAACACACACACAGACACACAGACCCCAGCAGACCCAGACACTCTCACTCACTCACTCTCTCTCTCTCTCTCTCTCTCTCTCTCTCTCTCTCTCTCTCTCTCTCTCTCTCTCTCTCTCTCTCTCTCTCTATGGAGGCAGCAGAATCCTTTGAGGTCAAGCCTTCAGAGCTTTCTGTATGTGACCAAGCTTAACAGGGTTAACATTGATACCAGAGACCCATCTGATATCTGCACCCAAGCTGTGTAATGGAAGTCTCTAGCCATAGTAGATAGCTAGTTTATCCAGCTGACGCCTTCCTTTCCACTGGATTTCCTCATTTGCATAGTTCTGCCTTAATTCACACCCAAACACTCCCTGGAATCACTTCCTGAACCTGTCATCTTGTTACGTGTTTATGGGTGTTTGGGAGCGGTGGTGGAGCAGTGGTGGAACTGCTCCTCTCCTCAGGACTGCGTGTTGCTTACAGCACACAGCCCTGGAAAACGGCTACAAGACTTTAATGTGATGGAAAATGCACAGTAAAGTTTGGGTGGATTTCTGTCTGGTTATTATTGCAGTTTTTCCTGTCTCCTAGTTTATCCTAGTTTATGTTGTCAGTGTGCTTTGAATTTTTCAACGGTTTTGCCTTGCTAAATGTGAAGTGGCAACACCCTAAAGGGCATACTTTGCCCGGGGCTTTTTAAAAATCAGTGACAACTGCATGCACATTTTGGATCGGGTTTTTGTAAACCAATGCAACCTTTTATAGAGCACCATCTGAAAGTAACATTTCCCCTGATCAGACAAAACGCATGCACATACACAAGCACACATTTTAAATACTTCATTTGAATCAACAAATCACATCACATTACATCAAGAAGGATTAAAACATTTCAAAGGTATTGCATACAAGGATACAAAAAAGCACCGTCTCCATATAGCTTGGCTGCCCATAACAGTTGAAACAGAGCACCATCTGAAAGCAACATGACATTTCCCCTGATCAGACAACACGCATGCATGTACACACACACACACACACACACACACACACACACACACACACACACAGACACATACACACGATCTTAGATAACATAAAAGAACATGAAAGACATGAAAGAACACATTGATTGTCTCTGTTCACTTCGACCCAGGCCTCTCCCCCACTGGGCAGGCAGTTCGGCAGGCAGGCGTTTCTCCCCTCCGTGCTGTGGCTGTGGCTGGAGTTGATAGGATAGGCACGTGGGTGTGGGGGGAGAGGAGCTGACGCCCTCTGTGCTGCCATGGCCCCAGGCTCTCACACGTCCGCCCTGCCCCAGCCCTATGCAGCAGAAAGGCCAGCTCCCAGCAACGCTCCCCTCCCTCCCCTCAGCCCTTCTCCCTCTCAGCCCCCAGGTCAGACATGACATTACCTCAGGCAGCGCCTCACCACTGCTTCCCCTTTACACATCACAAACTGAAAAATCACAATGAGGAATGTGACCATGCAGCACGCTCACCACTCAGACTCACAGACATGAACGCTGCTAATCCCTGACAACATGCTGCCATTTTGTCTCTATCTGGGTTTGGGGAGGAAGGGAGAGAGATGGGCAACTTACTGGAGGGATGGACATTAAAATGTAATTTCTCAGCAATAGACCTGTTCTGTGCGCACAGACATGCCTCTGCTACTGATGATGTCCATTGTGTTCATCCATTTATGATATGTAACATTTTAGCCTGCTTTGGCAGATGGGACAGAAATCAATTTCCCTGCCAAATTATTTTGGTCATACCTTTGCTACCAGCTGAGAGTTGGTCAAATAGTTACAGTTGGTACTATTATGATAGAGGGTAGATGAACGATAGACCATTAGATCTAAACAACAAGTATAGTACGATAACTACTAGCTAGGTTTTCTTCGCACATTCCCCCGTCTCACCAATGTCTCTGCATCGTTACCCCCATGTAATCCTTTGACCCATGTAACTGAAGGTCATGCTGAGCTAGTAATGCTAAGCTAATGTGTGCCTGTTGCTTTGTCTCTCTCAGATGCAGCAACAGGAGATGGCCCTGGTGAGGCAACGAGACGCAAACTTGACCGCGCTAGCTGCCATCGGACCTCGGAAGAAACGCAAGATGGACTCGCCAGGGGCCACGCCATCAGGGACCGAGGTAAGACCGGAGCCCCCCTATAAAGTCGCCAACTGGTAGTTAGCTTCTGTAGTTTTCTTTAACCTGTTGTAGCAGGATGAGATATATACCTACACAATCACTTCTGAAACAAAACTAACACATAAAACAAACATTGTTCGATTCCTCTCAAAAAAAAAATGTATACGCCCAGTCATCCAAAAAAACAAGTTTTAGGACCACGCTGTTGAGATGCATGTCAATTGTAATTACTCACCAACCCCAATATGGTTAGTAGGGTGTACCTATTAGATGCCCAGAATGGTATGTTCACACACAACAAGTTTGCACGCCCAATGGACTGTTTCTCTTCTGTTTCTACTGAACATTGATGAATTGCATGGCCACATGCTCCCCAGTATTGCTATTCATTAGTCAAGAACCAGATGTTGGAGGGAATTAATGTGAAGTACTAAAACCCTCCTTTATCCATGTACTCTGATTGGCTCTGTGTTGTTGCCCTCATATTATTTAGGAAGAGTTCTATGGTGGGCTTGGTACACAGTGTGCAGGCCGACCTCTCAACCATTACATTGTTCTCATACTTATTCATCTATAAAGTGGATGAAGATGAGCCCTTCTGAAATCTCCCTTTATATTAGAGACATGAGTCAATACCATGGTGTGAGGCAGAGAAATATAATCCCTAGAATGGGATCCCCATTCAAGTCAATGTTCTAGGGATTCTATTTTTATGATGAGAGGGGTTTGGGAGCAGTTATGGTGGTTTGTTAGTTTGTTTATCAATTATCCAAGGATTGGAGTTGTTGTTTTTGGGGTGTTATTGTTGTATTCTTAATACCAGACCTCCTTAACAGAAATAACCTGTTATACATTAGCCCGTTTTGGGGCATGTATCTAATGCATCACATTGGAAACCTCAGTAAGCTAATACAAGGAAGATGATGGGAATATATCTGTGATACATGAACCAATATCCACATCGACAGGACCAGAGCATGTTGACTTATTCCCTTCTGACTAACTCAGTCTGTTGTTAATTAAGATGAATTATGGTATTATAAAATAATGGTCTCCTGTTGAAAATTGTTAAAGAACAGCCCGGTTATCACATTTCTCCAATACAGTATATGGTTATACATTAAGTCATTTACATTTACATTTTAGTCATTTAGCAGACGCTCTTATCCAGAGCGACTTACAGTTAGTGAGTGCATACATTATTATTTTATAAATATATATATATATATATATTTTTTTTTTTTCATACTGGCCCCCCGTGGGAATCAAACCCACAACCCTGGCGTTGCAAATGCCATGCTCTACCAACTGAGCTACATCCCTGCCGGCCATTCCCTCCCATACCCTGGACAACGCTGGGCCAATTGTGCGCCGCCCCATGGGTCTCCCGGTCGCGGCCGGCTACGACAGAGCCTGGATTCGAACCAGGATCTCTAGTGGCACAGCTAGCACTGCAATGCAGTGCCTTAGACCACTGCGCCACTCACAGTTATTCTGCAACCAGGAATATTTTACATTCTCAGAGAAAGAAATGTTGAACTATTCAACCTCCCCACGATATTCTCTGATTACTGCTGTAATTCTGTGAATATGATGAATAAAAAATAAAAAAAGCTCTGAATTTCTGAATGTTCAATTGGTCATTTTAATAACCTGCTTATTGGGTTGTATCTTCACATCATTTGCTTAGTTGCAACCTGGTGCAGAAAGAGCACAGTAATGCACCCAGTATAAAAAGGCATAAATAACCAAATAAATGCATTACTTCTGGTCCTTGAGTGCAGTGCCAACCTCTTTCACTATGTTTTACCCTGATCGGTTAGCGAGCCCTCGACCCTCTGTTTGCTGCAGAGGAAAAAAAAGCTCAACAATCCGGTTGATATATCTAACATAAACAGTCACACAACATAAACATGAATATCCATTTATTCCAGAGCTGTTTTTAACGTCCTGTTCCCGTTTAATTAGGTGGCTATAATTAAGTGAAGTCATACCACCCCCTCCACCCCCTCCCTCCCCCCTCCACCCCTCTTCTGAGCGATTGCGACAAGGGGAGGAGAGAGAGGGAGGAATCTTAACTTATTTTCACTTCATTTTCACCTCCTCACATTTCTTCATTTCACATGGGCTGGAAGCGCCGGCGGCGTTCTCTTTCCCTTCTCCAGAGCAAAGTGAATGTGACTTTTCTAAGGGGGTCACAGGATGCCTGCAGGCCCTGTGGGTGTTACTGGACTGTTGCCTGCTCTCAGCTTCACTGAGGGGCTTGTCATAGATTTCATCTCCACAGAAATGAGCCGGGGGCCCTGGCCAGGAGCAGGCAGCAGAGGCAGGCAGCATTATGAAGGAGTAGGGCCCACGCTGCCTGGCTGGCTGGCTGATTACTTCCCTCTGACATTGCATCCTGAGCTTTCCGCATTAATCCCAGACAGACAAAGGCAGCCCTTCAGTGCTGCGCCGGAGCTCAAATTAGGAGAGGGAGGATAATGACCTTCTTGAGATCCTACTCTCTGTTACTCCGTTCTGTTATAGTAGAGAGAGCTCCTGTTGAAACTAACAATCCCCCCATCTTTACCCCTTCCGACCACCCTTCCGCCGTGTTCCGACCGTGAAAGAATTCAGGTGACACAATTTCGGTACATGTTTTTTTTTCTACCTCCATTTGATGGTGGCTTGGCCAGAGCTCTGCTGTGCTGGAGTCTGGCTGCTTCGGCTCTAGACTGCCAAAAGGTCTGAAACTGATAGCCAGTCAACACTGGAGTGTCTGTCTCCAGCCTGATCTGGTCTGCAGGAGGCAACAAAGGGGGCCTTACAGTGCTCCGCAGGGCGGATTAGTTACAGGGAGCCAATGGCAGGGGCTGTTCACAGGGGCAGAGAGACGAGGGCCTGCTGTGGCCCTGACTGTGGGTCATAGCACAGACAGGGGTAGCACTAACGCCTCTACAACCCCCCCAACAACCCCTGTGCTGAGCAGCACACATGGCCTTTTGAAGTGCTCTACTAAGCCAACTGGAGGGCTAGAGAAGGATGAAGGAGGACTAGAGGAAGGGGGATGTGGAATGAGAAGGACTGGTGAAGGTGGAGGTGAATTGGGTGTTATCATGGGTCCAATAGAGGCTCTTTACCTTTCCACCTTCTCAAACATCAGCCTACAGTATTAGCTCTGACATGGCTAGCCTCCAGTAACTATGGTACTATGGCTATGCTATGGGACATTTACAGCTAATGGGTTAGCCATGCATCCCAGCCTGGCAGACTGAACAGGGTCACTGTCCAGTCACCCAGACAAACATTGGACTGTCACCATCACTATGTTATGGAGTCTCCTTCCTTTCACAAATTGAATAGTTTCAGAGCAGTAGTAATTCATCGGTACTTGTTTGGGCATGAACTGCCCATGTTGTGGTTTTATCCCTTTAAAAATAAGAATACAGGGTTTAGTATTGTTGGGGAGAGTGTCAATGTAATGTGACATTTCATAACTGTGATATAGGGTAATATCAGGACAAGCTTTAAAATGTAAAGATCCCAGTGCCTCTACTATGATGGAACATATTGTAGTGTAAAACGTGCTCAGAGCTCTGAAACATCCTTGGCACATTTACGAGCACACAGTTATCATCATCTAGGCGGTTGGGCCATTTATCACATCAAAGGAACAGTCTTGTTTGTTGACGTACAACAACAATGGCAGCTAAATTGCCCGGACTTGTACAGTACTGTATAACCACACTGTCATCCTCCTATCTGTCTCTCCCAGGCAGTGCTGGGTGGAAAGGTAAGGCAAGAAGAGATTTAATAGCAAGCAGACTATTTTTCTATTTGAATTCATTTCACCTTCTTACTTTGAGGGTGTAGATGAGAAAAATGGAGTGAGGCAATAGAGCGAGAGGCATGGGGAGAGAGAGGGGAAAAGCACAAGGAAAACGGATGCCCTTTCCTCCAGCTAAATTAACAGGAATCACGTGGAAAACAATCTGAGTCTCCAATGAAAGGGGGAACCATTAAAATTAGCCCCGAGCTATGGACTGCACCCAATATCACTAAAGCTGCACTCACTACAGATGTGGAGGCTGGCTTACAGGCAAACTATGCTCTGTTCTATAGCTACAATTAAAATCAACCTCTCTGCCAAAAAACAGGAGAGGAGAAGAGGGGGAGAAAGGCAGACATGGAACATCAAAGACAGATTGAAATGTGTAGTCAGTAATAAGACTGGTCTCCAAGCCCTCGGGTTCTCCACGGTCCCCTTGTTAATGAGAAATGTTGACCTCTGGTTTGTAAGTTAAACTTGTAATCTCGGTTAATGAAGTAAATCAATCCCAACTTGGAGTGTGCAGTTTCTCCCCTCCGTCCTCCCCCCTTCCTTCTATCCTCCCCTGTTCTCTCTTCCCTTCCTTTTTGCTCTCTTCTCCTCCTCTTCCTTCTCCTTCCCTCCCAACGCGCTGCCTGGGAGTAAACGGCCAGGTCTTCAGCCAGACAAACAGGAAAGAGAGGCAGAGAGGAGAAGAGGATCGTTCTGGGGGGAGGAGGAGGGGACTGGGACTGGGCAGGCAGGCAGGCTGTTTGGTTAAGGCATGCAGGCCAGCTGCTTGGTAAGAGAGAGGGGACATCTACCTCATCCACCACTCCCTCCCTCCTCCCCTCCTCCTCTCCTTTCCCCATTCTATCCGTCCAGTGGGATTTCACAGAGAGCACAGTGGAAGAGGCTATAGGCGCGTGCCTCTATTAACCGTCCTTAAAATGTTGCTCAGGGGAGTAACTACTGTATTGCATCGGTGCAGTCAATGTATTCATTGGCATTGACCTCCTATTGGCTGTCATTTTAATCCTTCAACAGAAAGGAATGCAGCATGAGTAACATGTAGAATGTTGGAGAGGTTCTGGAATGGAGCCCACATTTACATATGTAATGTGATGATATAATGAGCCAAGCAGGATGATTCCTGTGGGTTATCTCTACAGCTTTAACATGGCACATACATAGTCCTGATTAGAGGGGGCACCAAGAGGCTGTTATCGGTTGCGTAATGTCAGTAAGATCGTAATGCGCGTTTGACTTTTTGTCTTTAGGCAGTTCTATTTCTTTTTCCAGAGCGGGGACAAAGAGAGGAGATGTAGTTGAGTCTTTAAGAAGTGTTACAGGAGCTGCTGTACTTGGCCAGATGCCATGTTCTTAGAGCTGTAACATACTGCACTTTGCCAGCCAGCATCCCTGGCATCACAGTCTAGCCTGTGTGATGGTATAGTACAATAGACTACTGATCGTAGGCTGACTGCTGGAGAAAGTCCTTGAATTGAAATGCAGCTAGAGTTAACATCTGTTTGTGATCTTTGTCACTTGGAAAATATTTGTTTTATTCTTTCGTCCTCTTAATAAGATTAACTCTGTTATTGTGAGACAAACATCAGGCAACTGAAGTGTGAATACAGTTTGAATTTTGATTATCTTTCATATTTAAATGTTTCTATTTTTCCCAATGTATTTGTGTCTTGTTCTTTGGATATGTATGTAATACAGGACATATGAATTGATGAGATGGCCATTGTCATGCATGGCTGGTTAGGTTTTGTATAAAACTGTCAACACGGTTTAAAGTCAACGGTTTTAATTCCCACATTAATGGAAATAGGGCAAAAAGATTCCAAGATCAGAAAGGGGTTAAATAGTGATGAATCATGGTGTTAAAGACATGAAACTGTGTGTGTGTGTGTGTGTGTGTGTGTGTGTGTGTGTGTGTGTGTGTGTGTGTGTGTGTGTGTGTGTGTGTGTGTGTGTGTGTGTGTGTGTGTGTGTGTGTGTGTGTGTGTGTGTGTGTGTGTGTGTGTGTGTGTGTGTGCGCGCATATTGTAGACACATGTACTGTAGACATGACATTAAGTATGATTAATTACGCTATGGGTCATTTAATATTACCAACCTTGGATCATATTCAATCAGGGTTTCCACGATAAAAACAACATTCCTATTGCGCTTATTAAGGCACTTCACAAAACAATGTTTACAGGATGAAACAAACACTCCATAGTGATTACTCAAGCCCTTACACATGGATAGACTTGGTAGCCTCTTTGACTGTGAAACTCCAAGGTCTTCTTGGTAGTTTAGTCCTGGCTAACCCTGGTAGCAGTACATTAGGTATGTAAGTCTTTCTGTACATGGCCAGTCTGGAGGCCAGGTGGCTGTTGTAGTAGGTGACAGTGTGTGGCCGGGGGCTTCTACACTGTTCTTCCTCTGCTTCTGTCCTCCTGCAGCTCCTGAATGCCCTGACCCCCTCCAGTCCACACTCAGCCCTGGCCCGCCCACCGGCTTCAACAAGCACACCCCACAACTAACCACCTCATAATCACTGAGTAATAGAGGCTACAGGTTTCCGAGATATTAGACCACAGTTACCATGTAGTCATGAGAGGGGAGAGTAGCCTTATGCCTTCAACCTCAGAGGATGATAGTGGTTTGAAGTGAGGTGAAAGGAATGCGGGTGAAGATTTTGCCTAAAGGGTTAAAGAAGCACTGTCAAATGAAATGGACAGTTGGACCAGATTCATACCTTATTAGCTGGATTCTCTGATGGCCCTTGCACAGACATGGCTGTGTTCATGTTGCTGGACGTCTTTGCTAGCTGAGAGGACTCTGGACATAGTAGCAGTGAGGCTGTTAGGTGAGTTGTCTCAGTTGTCCGGCAGACTGATGAACGGTCCCTGTCCAGACTTGCAGAGAGAGAGACATCAGGGAAAGCTTTTCAACCCTTCCAGAGTAACACGCCTCCTGCTGGCCCTGTGCTTGTAAAATACTTATAACAGTCATCATCGTATCACATGGCTGAATTGAATGACCTTGTACACTGAGGAAGTAGTTCAGTCAAGAACATTTACATATGGGAAAACGTATCATGATAAATGGTTTGATCACACATTGTTCTGTTGTAGGGTTTCAATCTGACAGCAGCCAACTCTGTCTCCTCAGACAACAACTGCTCCGTTACCATGTTTGTGTTTGTGTTGTAGAGCAGTTGGCTTCATTTCTCAGACAATCTGCTGGGCGGTGTGAGATCCTGGCCTGGAGAATGGTCCAGAATCAGACAATGGGCCAGTGTTAGAACCTTGGATCTATGCCATGGAGACCAGGTGTGTGTCCAAAATGGCACCATATTCCCCATATAGTGCACTACTTTTGACCAGAGCCCTATGGCCCCTGGTCAAAAGTAGTGCACTATATAGGGAATAGGGTGCCATTTTCAGATGCAGCCTAGCTGTTCTGTCCATTCTACACAGCCCATTAGCTTAGTACACTAGATGGCCATGCCTGTAACAAGCCAGTGGAATGGAGCAATCTATCCAAGCTGTAAAAATATACAAACTTAACATGCCTCATTATTTTAATTGGAGTGAAACTCCAACAGATTTTTATGGAATTCACGATATTCTCAGTCGACTTTTTTGTGGCATTAATAAATACATTTTTACATTTATATATGTACATAAATGTGTGTATTTGTGCTAATACTGTAAAATAATCGTTTAGATAAGAAACTCCTATATTTCCATATTCATGGTGAAAGCAGTGATCCTCCTTTTCTCTGCCTTTAAAACTTTGCCCTGAAATAATGGTTAAATATACAGTTTTGACAACAAAGTTGAGCCCCAGGCACTTAAAAGATACCCATCTTAAAGAAATTAATTACCTCCCTTGTTAATCTTGATATAATTAAATTTCTGAAGAATGAAATTTGCTGCAGTTTTACTTGTGCTACTGGTGCCATGGAGACAGGGCCGATAACGCCTGGTTCTCTAGCCCACAGAAGCTGCCTGCTGGCCAGGGACATGGGGACATCCCAACATCCAGGGCCCCATCCAAACCCCCTCTCCTCATCCCACTGCTGTCCTCCAAACCCCCTCTCCCCATCCCATCCCACGCCTCCAGTCCACACTTACAGGGAAAGAATAATAGAAGAATACCTCTATGATAGCCGTCAGTTTCTAGTTTCTGGCTTCTACCACACTCTCTCTGTTTCTTACCCAAGTCCTAGAGGAGCTAGCTAAGAGCTCTGGGTCTCCAGTCTAAATTGCGTCTCTCAGTCTCAGGCAGTGATAACATAACGTGGTTGTATGAATTGAGGGTTTGGGAGGGCTGCTAATGAAGTTGTCAATATGAAGCAGCCTAGGCAACCTGTGTAACTGCAGTGGTACGACCCCTGAGAGAGCAGTCAGAGAGTATGCTCCCTCCTCGCTGCTCTGACTCGCTCCAGGAACTCCTTTGTGTGTCTTTGTGTCACTTAGTGGAGTTATTTATAATAATAATAATAATAATAGTGTGTTCTCTCTCTCTGATGTTAGAATTAGCCGTGATTGGTTTGTGCAGCGTAGCATTGTGACATTACCGGGGAAGTGGTTGGATTTATTGTTACTATTTATTAAAGTTTGTTTTTCTTTTGACTAGATTATTTTTGTCAGCTACATTGTCAGCTCTAAAGGTTGGAGCCTTGGGGAAAGAAACAAGTGAAAGTGCTGGAAATGATATTTCATTAAAAGCTGGCGTGGGGCAGAGGGAATAAAAAAAATAGTTTAAATGTATAGCAGTAGGCAGAATAACTAGATGGCAGAAATGCCAACGTAAACGTAGAGATTCAAGTTTTCCACGTCAGGATCTGATTTAGTATGTTTCCTTGTGGAGGTTAATGTATACTACTCTAACTGAAGAAAAACAGCAGATCTGGCCTCAACTTTCTAGATAAGACGAGATGATTGTATTATGAATGTTCCATCGTTATATAGACTACTTATAGTGCAGCATTAGTTACATGTGCTCTGTTCTCTAAGCAGACTAGAGTCACAAGTAAAGACTTCTTTCAGAATGACCATCCACAGACAGACAGACCTAGTTTTATTTTTAGGATTTTTTTGTAAAATAGTTTTGGTTGATCTCAGTGCCTCGTGTCCGCAGCATGAATTAGAAAGAGTATTCCTGGATATTACTTTTAATTTGAAGGGCCTTTGGTCGCTTGCCGGGGAAGGTTTGATTAAAAAGAAGGGCACCGTACTGTTTGCAGATGGAGGCGCTTCAGGAAGACTCTAATTGAATTTGTGCATTGAGATGCCAGGCTAGTCAAAGCACCTGTCTGGCACATACTAGGACAGCTTGCATGTGGAAGTATTACTGAAAAATCTCAGCTGGTTCTCCACTATCAAATTCATTATATGGGTTACTGTTTGCAATGCAGAAGAACTCGAAGAAGAACCAATGAGTAAATAGATTGTTGCTGGTGTTGAATGTAGATAATTCCCTGTCTATTGGAATAGTTTGTTGTGAGAGTAGACTTGGGTATATTTTTTCCATACCTTGCTTCACATCTCAAACATAAACATACTTCAATCATAAACAATCCTTTCAGCCCCTTCTCAGTACTACAACCCCTGGTGTACAGTAGACCCCATCCACCCCCCTTTCACTCTCTAGCCTCCCACTGTGAGAGAACTTAACTTGTTCTGGCAATTACTCTGCATCACCCCTCTAATATAGAACCAGCCACCATTCCATTATCTCATATCAATCAGTGCTACATTCAAATGGCTGACATGTCCTTTAACAACCAGACTATAAAGAATCTTTTACATTGTTATGTTTTGTACATTTCTATACATTTGTTGTGATACAATGTATTCCTCTCATATTGTTATTTTTTATGATAAAAACAGTGTGGCTAAAATTAGCCCTCTAGAAAATAGAAAATGATGCTGGAGGATAAACAAGACAGCGAGTGGCTCCATTAGTGAGGATGGGTTATTGGCTGACTTGCCTCTTCTCATGGCAGCCCATTAAAAGTGTTAATGTCTGCCCGCAGCAGCGCCTGGGGGAACAGAAGGAGGCGATGGAAGGCATATTTCACATGCATCAGACACTGGAATTAAATAGACCAATGTTCCCTAAAAATACTGAAGTACATCTCTTTCTGATGTGCGTCCCGGGCAAAAAATTCATTGATCTTGGAATGTCCCTTGGCAATTATAAAATATTAAATCCAAGTCACACTTTTCGGCTCCAGCTTAATTTTTTTTTTTCTCTGGCTTTTCCACTGCTCTCCCATTTGATCAATTTAAATGGGTTGGATGGTAATAAAAAAACTGACTGCACTAATAATAATACCATGCTCAGAACTGGAAGTCCTTGTTATGTTCCAGTATTGTTGTTTCTTATTCCTTCTTTTTTATATATATATATTTTTATAGCTATTCCTGGACATTAAATAAGCGATATCTCCAGCAAAAACAGAACGATCTAAAGACTTCACACTAGAATACCCCAGCAGTTCTATCAAGCCATGCAAATGACTTTAATTTCACCACACTGGGGATTGAGACGTGCGTGTTTGATATATTTATTTCTAAGCACAAGGTCTGCTCAGTCTCTTATGTGATGCCTGTTCCAGAACTCTGGGGACGACAAATATTTGTCAGCTGCTTTTCATTTAGGTCTTTGGCCCCGGTGCCTCCCTCCCCGTCCACTCAGTGTCCTCCGAGATTAGAGAAGGGGTCCACAGTTAATTGCCCAAATCATTAAATGTAACGTTGATCTCAATAAATACATCCACCCAGCTGTTTGATAAGGTACACGGTTCATTAAGCCCTGCGCTTGTTTGTCGTTTGCCTAATTAAGATTTAAAATCGATCATTGAGTGCGTAATGTACAGTGCAATATAGCCTAGCCAGGCTTGTTGTACAGGGACTGGGAGCCTGTCTTCTTTTTCTCAGATGTTAAGGAAAGGAAAGGCATCCGCTTGATAAAGCTCTACCATTTAGCACACTGACTGCAATGGGAATTAGACATCCTGTGCTAATTAACAAGCCCAATTAACTGTGAAATTCAGGCATGTTTTGACAAATAATCTCAGCAGAATTCAGACATCTTCGCCCTAGACAGTATCATCATCTACCTCTCAACGAAGAGAGAGAATAAAAGACTTGTGATTTTGGAGAGGTGCTCAACAATTGTTTGTTTTGCTCAAATGTAATAATTTGTTGTAGAACCCCATAGGTTAACATTTACATTTTCGTCATTTAGCAGACGCTCTTATCCAGAGCGACGTACAAATTAAGTTGTTATTCGTCTGGTATATCACATTACAAATGTTTTTATAGTCTGTCAGGTGGGTTGGATCAATTTAGCACACTTCCTAAAGAGGTCCACCACATACGATACTGAAAACGACATTTCGATTGGATGATGCCTTTTTTTTTTTTTTATCTGGTTGAATAGCCTAATTGCCGTTCTAGAACTGAGAGCAAAGAATTCAAATAAACAGACTGATTGAAGCATTAACAAGCCTGGCGTAGCGTTAGGTCTTTGTTCTCTGAGGAGAAGTACGGTACAACAGAGCTTTGTTATGGTTGGAGTGAGATCAGCTGGCCAACATGTAACTAACTAACCCAAGGCTCTCCTGACCAGTTCCTACAAGTTCATTTACTGTTCCCCCAAAACACGAAACAAAGAATTGTCATCGCCTGAGGGAACTTCGCTCTGTGCCTTTTGTGTCTCATTCCCATTTTGATTCATTATCACATGTATTTTTTAGATTGCATCAATTATGTATTTGTTGGACTAATGAACACTCTCTCGACTGATAGAACTTTGGAAGTTTGAGTTGTGAGTGTGAAGAACCGGATTTGGTCTGCCCAGATTGCGTCAGTGTGGCTGATTACATGTCAGTTGAGAGCGATAGATGTGGTCTTGCTGGAAGGCTTGGTGGGTCTTGTCTTTGTCAGTGTTTATATACACCCACAATGAAGGAGAGGGAGCCAGAGGAAGTAAACATACCCCTGGGTCAGACTGGATGCACTTTGTACACTGTGTGTGTGTGTGTGTGTGTAGGGTTAGGGGTTAGGAAAAATAGGATTTTGAATGGGACTGAATTGTGTGTCCCCACAAGGTTAGCTGTACAAGATTGTGTGTGTGTGTGTGTGCGGTCCCCGGTTGAGGGGCTGACCCGTTGAAAAGCGTTAAACAGGCCCCTGCTGGCTTTATTACCTGTCCATTACATCCACTCTACTGTCTGACAGAGGACACTACTACGGTATAAACCAGGCACATTGCATGGCGCTGTGCTCACAGTGATTTGGATGCTGTGCAGTAGGCGTTTAATAGGAAGTCTATCATTGGCTTTGGGTGTGTTTGAATATCAGGCAGCGCTGGAGGTGTTAGTCGGCAGGGCGGGCGCCGGTGGGCACTCCCGCCCCTGGTGCAGGAAGAATGAAGCACTTCCTTTTACTTGATATGTAATTATTATGGCAGACAAGGGTGTGGGTTTAATACCGAGTCAATATGTAGATATGGTTTTATACATACACACAGCTAGATTAGCTGCCTGAGAAGAGGAAATGCTGTTACTGTAGAACAGGTTGCCAAAACGCTGTGCAGGTATACTGAGGAAGCCTTTAGGGCCTCTGCAGGAGAAACCTGTTGAGAGAAATGAAGCTTCCAGAGGAAGGGAAGAAGGCTGAGGGGGAGCGTGAGGATGAGTCCCAATAACTGAAGACAAACGGGGGGCTGCATGTCCCTTCTTAACCTTTGACCCAGTGGGTGTCTCTCCTAATTGGCCTGAATGGAGCCTAGACTCATCCTCTAATCACCTATACTTCTCATACTCTCCAGTACTGTTAACTTTTTTTCCACGTAGTCACACAAAGCTGAACACCATGTCAAGAAAAGAAGCTATCAAGAAAATTAATAATTTTTAAATTAGATGGAAAACGTTCTGTAAATGTCCCAGGTTTGACAACCCTTTTATTATTTAAATATGAAACCCAGACTTGGGGAGGTAGGTCAAAACCCCACATGGGGGATCTACAGTGGGGGAAAAAAGTATTTAGTCAGCCACCAATTGTGCAAGTTCTCCCACTTAAAAAGATGAGAGAGGCCTGTAATTTTCATCATAGGTACACGTCAACTATGACAGACAAATTTAGGGAAAAAAATCCAGAAAATCACATTGTAGGATTTTTAATGAATTTATTTGCTAATTATGGTGGAAAATAAGTATTTGGTCACCTACAAACAAGCAAGATTTCTGGCTCTCACAGACCTGTAATTTCTTCTTTAAGAGGCTCCTCTGTCCTCCACTCGTTACCTGTATTAATGGCACCTGTTTGAACTTGTTATCAGTATAAAAGACAACAACCTCAAACAGTCACACTCCAAACTCCACTATGGCCAAGACCAAAGAGCTGTCAAAGGACACCAGAAACAAAATTGTAGACCTGCACCAGGCTGGGAAGACTGAATATGCAATAGGTAAGCAGCTTGGTTTGAAGAAATCAACTGTGGGAGCAATTATTAGGAAATGGAAGACATACAAGACCACTGATAATCTCCCTCGATCTGGGGCTCCACGCAAGATCTCACCCCGTGGGGTCAAAATGATCACAAGAACAGTGAGCAAAAATCCCAGAACCACACGGGGGGACCTAGTGAATGACCTGCAGAGAGCTGGGACCAAAGTAACAAAGCCTACCATCAGTAACACACTACCCCGCCAGGGACTCAAATCCTGCAGTGCAAGATGTGTCCCCCTGCTTAAGCCAGTACATGTCCAGGCCCGTCTGAAGTTTGCTAGAGTGCATTTGGATGATCCAGAAGAGGATTGGGAGAATGTCATATGGTCAGATGAAACCAAAATAGAACTTTTTGGTCAAAACTCAACTCGTCGTGTTTGGAGGACAAAGAATGCTGAGTTGCATCCAAAGAACACCATACCTACTGTGAAGCATGGGGGTGAAAACATCATGCTTTGGGGCTGTTTTTCTGCAATGGGACCAGGACGACTGATCCGTGTAAAGGAAAGAATGAATGGGGCCATGTATCGTGAGATTTTGAGTGAAAACCTCCTTCCATCAGCAAGGGCATTGAAGATGAAACGTGGCTGGGTCTTTCAGCATGACAATGATCCCAAACACACCGCCCGGGCAACGAAGGAGTAGCTTCGTAAGAAGCATTTCAAGGTCCTGGAGTGGCCTAGCCAGTCTCCAGATCTCAACCCCATAGAAAATCTTTGGAGGGAGTTGAAAGTTCGTGTTGCCCAGCGACAGCCCCAAAACATCACTGCTCTAGAGGAGATCTGCATGGAGGAATGGGCCAAAATACCAGCAACAGTGTGTGAAAACCTTGTGAAGACTTACAGAAAACGTTTGACCTGTGTCATTGCCAACAACGGGTATATAACAAAGTATTGGGAAACTTTTGTTATTGACCAAATACTTATTTTCCACCATAATTTGCAAATAAATTCATAAAAAATCCTACAATGTGATTTTATGGATTTTTTTTCTTCCATTTTGTCTGTCATAGTTGACGTGTACCTATGATGAAAATTACAGGCCTCTCTCATCTTTTTAAGTGGGAGAACTTGCACAATTGGTGGCTGACTAAATACTTTTTTTCGCCACTGTATATAAAACATGAAGATCATCTCTGTCTGTCCCCTGTAGACCCAGGATGTTAATCAGAGCTGCTCTTCAGACGTAACCTACTCCCTCTGCCTTTAATGACACACTGTAGCGACACGCTTTAGACACGCTTTACATGCCTTACATCAGGTGGGGATTGGTGACAGGAGCAGTACAGGGACAGAGCGTACGACGGCTAAGGCGATAGTTTGCAAAAAGGACCCATTTATTTAAGATCAAGGACCTGTTTAGAGTTTGAACCTCCACTGGAAAACTGCTCTCTAATATCTCAGTGATCTGCATAATCCGTCCCTTGGTGCACTGGGTTACATTACATGTTCCTTGGAAGTGAAAAGTGTCGCTTCTCGTATGAGGTTTTATGGGAAAACATTGACAGTTCTGGGTAGATGGGTAGAGTGTGGTGCTCTGGGATCTACTCTTGTGCCAATAGTTTCCCTCCCATTACCCTGTGAAGTCAGGGTCTATTAGTACCACAGTACGGTGCTCTATAGTTCTCTAATGTTGTCCACCATTACGCTAGCCTACTTTGTTCTCCCCAATTAGGCCATTTCTGTCTGGGACGTGTTCAGTAATGTGTTCAGTGCCTGGTCGTCCTTTACTCTTTCCTGAGTAGCTTCTTTGTTTCTGTTCGCCTCTTCCTGTCCCTCCCTGTCCATGATTAGGAGTGATTCACTTCAACAAAGACATGAAAGAGGCGGACCACAGCCCTCATTTGGTATCTTTCTTAAAGGCCCAATGCAGCCGTTTTTATATCAATATCAAAAATGTCTGGGTAACAATTAACTACCATGCTATTATAGTTTTCCATTAAAACTGGAAAAAAATTAGCTTTTTAGCAAAGCAAATTTCTTAAGCAAGAATTTTGATAGGACAGTCTGGGAGTGGTCTGAGTTGGGAGGGGAACACTTAAAACTAGCTGTTATTGGCAAAGAGCTTTGGAACTGTCTTTGTTATTGGTCTATTAATCAATTTACAGCATGGTGATGTCTACAGGCAAGCTGAAACTCCCGCCCATGAAAACAGGCTGATTAAAAGGTCCTGTGTAGATTGTATTTTCAACCTGCAACTATCAGGAAATAACAACGATCACATTCACAGTGTTAGTTTCATCCGCTGTTGTACAATATGATACAAAACACAGGAAAAAATGAATTTTCACCGTGGGGCCTTTAAAAGTAACTAACCATCGGTTGAAAAACGCCCCGACTGGTGCCTTGGTTATTAACTCAGTCACCACCCTCTCATTCAACTTGAATTAAAAAATTTAAAACCACAAGAAATGACACTGCCACACCATTTAAAGTGTGTAAAAACCAACAAGGGCTCATTAGCAGAGTACTTCTGAAGACAAGCATTCTGACTTGAGACTCATTACACTTTCCCCATTTTAACTCTAATTGGGTTCATTTTATATATGAAACGCTCTGAATATTTAATGCAGATAAAGTTTGGCACAACTGATACTTAATGAACAGCAGATCTGAAGATACTTGCCCCGATAAATTGCCCAGGTTATCAAGCATGTACAGTACAGTATTATCCTATTAGTAGTCTTTTGTATTGCTCTAGAGAGAACTTCAGAAAGAAGAGGCACAGAATGGGTTGTTAGGATGGTGGTTCCATGTTCAACAGTCTAATAGTCTTAGTGTTTAAATGTTAAAAGACAAAGACATTTCATGTTGGGTCTAATCCATTTTATTTAGGTAATAACAGCTCTGTTGTTGTACCACTGACAGACAATAGAGCTCTTCTGACCATCAACCCCACAAAGTTATTACCAACTTTAACATTGAGGATATAACCTAGTTAATATATTGCAGTCTCTTAATTTGGTAAGATAGTCAGCTAGTCCAGCTAAGAGCGATGCAATTAAACATATTAAAAAATATGTTATGTTTTTTTTTGTAGTTTCTGCCATCTCCAACTCGCTCCTCAACAAAATATTTTTTCTCTGAGGTTGGAAAATAAAAAACAGCCCAGATTCTGATTCCAGGCAGGGAAGTTTGAAGTTCTTTGTTTGGAAGGAAGGTTCCGGGTGCTGCACACTGTTTAGCTTGGTGACCCTGTGACTGTCTTCTGAGGAGTTGTATGAGCAGCCCTCCAGAATACTGCTTCAGGTTCAGCTTTCATCTTAGCAGTAACCTGTGGACTTTGAAACTCAAGGCAATGGAATTGCAGCTTTGTCAGTACACTACTAATTAGAAAATCCCTGACCTAAAGCAAGATGTTTTAATTATGTGTTGTGTCAACGAGTTTGCAGATTTAATCCATGGTTGATACACACTCAAGTGTACCACAAACTGTGTTGTTGTACTCACACTGTAAATCAACTGTTAGGGATTTGTTTTAAGGCTCTTTTTCCCTCTCCCTCTCTATCTGCCCCTATAACCTTCTGCCTTCTCATCCTCCATGTTTGTTTTAAGCCATCACATGCTTAAGTAGCCAATCTAGATTGTGAGTTAATGTGTTAGCTCGTGAAAAAGCTGGTCTGATTTGTGTTGGTTTGTGTTGTGTTCTGTGTGAGGCTGAACAGTGTGACAGCTAGGCTATAGAGCTGTAGCTGGTTGGAGACTACAGCGTTGCTCTGTTGCTGTGAGTCAGTGTGAGGAAAGCCAGGAAAGGGTTAAACAGAAATTGAGCGGGGATGCTGGGGGCAGCAGTGCTGCAGAACATAGCAGTGTTCGTGCGAAGGCAAGTCATTTCCCGAAACACTGCAGACACATGGCCTGCGGCGCTCTAAAACCTTTGGAGACCAAAATGGCTTGCAGGAGTTAGAAGTAATAAGGTGTTTTTTTGCCTTCTTTCTCCTTGACTGAAATTCTGCACGGTTGCTATGCATTATTGCCATGGAGCTGGGTAGCAGTTTTTATGTTTTATGTGGCTATTAAGATGCTCTGCAACTGGCATTTTTTGTGGATTTGTTGTTCTTTAGTGGAGAACCAAATGGAAGTTGTTTGTTTTGAAAGTAATTCCTACATTTTTTTATCATGATCAGAATGCCAGACCTGACTCTTTTTCTCTTGTATTTTTTTCAGTTTTTCCTTTTTTGTAATCTTTTCAAGGACAAAGGGAAAATATGAATCCCTTTTTAGATTAAAATGACTATATTTACCTAACATGGTTGAACATGCTCTCGCTCTCTCTCACTCTCCCTTTCTCTCTCTGTCTCCCTTTCTCTCTCTCTCTCTCTCTCTCTCTCTCTCTCTCTCTCTCTCTCTCTCTCTCTCTCTCTCTCTACTATCTCTCTCTCTCTGTTTTATGATCATTGTCACAGTGCTTTCCTGCTGTGTATGGTTTTCTACAGAATAGGACCTCTCTATGAGCCCTGACCCTCCACAAGGTCAGATAAAGGGCAATCTGTGTATGAGCCTGAACATAAACCTGCAGTATTAGTCCAGTCTTCCTCTGCCCTCTCTCCCATCCTGGCCCACTGATTACCAGCAGACTGAACCAAAGCCTTTTCATCCTCTCCCCTGGTTCTGTTAATCTTGGCTAGCCTTCTCTTTGTGGTTCAAAGAGGGGCTCCAGCATATAATCTGGTGTATGGTACATCTGTGAATTATTATTCTAATTCTTTATACGTTTATTAGAGCTGAATAAACTCCACATCAAATACATCACTTGGGCGATGTCAAAAGGCCCGGGGCAAATCAGCCGACATCTGTTAACTCTTTCAAAATGGCCTCATTCAGCATGTCTGTGGGCGTATAAGGGAGAAGGAGAGAACGAAAGAGAGAGAGAGAGGGAGAGAAAGAGGGACGGAGGGAGAGAAAGAGATGGGAACAGAGAAAAGAGTGGGAGAGAGAGAGGGAGAAAGAAATGGAGGGAGAGGGAGAAAGAAAGGGAGAGAAAGAGAGAGAGGGTCTCTGTTGCTGATTAATGGCGGCCGTAGGAGAGAGGGAGAGGCGGTTGTGCGGACGGAGAGTGCAGACCGAGCGTGGAGAGAGAGGGACTGCACTCCCACGGCTGGACTACACACTATAAACAGAACTGAGGGAGGGAGGGTTGAGAGGAGGAGAGGAGCGTTCCCTGGTTGAAATGCAGCGTGGAGGTGAACATGTGGGAAAGCTTTGTGTTCCTGGCACTCAGTCAGTCGGTACGGTGGTGATGGGAGGGCCTTTTACTAACTTCACAGAACAGGGCGACTGAGTGGCACTAACACACTCACCAACCCCTTCACCACCATCTGAGCACTGGTCCCCCATTATATGTTCCCATTTGCACAGCCAGTCAGCCACAGACATGACTGTTGTACTGTTAATGTCTGGTCGTACCTTGTCACATTAACTCCTGGTTTAGCTTGTCAATAAAGAGGCTTCATTGAAAGTCTGTTTGTAAGTCAGATATTTCTTTGCCTTGAGGTTCAGGCTTTATGAACATGTGGAAAGGGATGGTTTAACATGTAAGTTGTAGGTTAATATGTACTACACTGCTGTACAGCCCACATAGCCAAGCTATTTCTTGACCTTACACATTTTTTCCCAGAATATGAAACACACACATTAGATGACTTTCCCATGTTGGAGAAACTGTGCAGACTGCTGTGTGTGTGTGTGTGTGTGTGTGTGCGCGCCGTGAGTGTGTGTGCATATGCACACTTGTCTGTCTGTTTGTATATGTGTGTGTCTGCAGCCTCCTCTCCTCCCAGCCCCCTGTCTGCAGCCTCCTGTCCTCCCAGCCCCCTGTCTGCAGCCTCCTCTCCTCCCAGCCCCCTGTCTGCAGCCTCCTGTCCTCCCAGCCCCCTGTCTGCAGCCTCCTCTCCTCCCAGCCCCCTGTCTGCAGCCTCCTGTCCTCCCAGCCCCTGTCTGCAGCCTCCTGTCCTCCCAGCCCCCTGTCTGCAGCCTCCTCTCCTCCCAGCCGCTGTCTGCAGCCTCCTGTCCTCCCAGCCCCCTGTCTGCAGCCTCCTCTCCTCTCAGCCCCCTGTCTGCAGCCTCCTCTCCTCCCAGCCCCCTGTCTGCAGCCTCCTCTCCTCCCAGCCCCCTGTCTGCAGCCTCCTGTCCTCCCAGCCCCCTGTCTGCAGCCTCCTCTCCTCCCAGCCCCCTGTCTGCAGCCTCCTCTCCTCCCAGCCCCCTGTCTGCAGCCTCCTGTCCTCCCAGCCCCCTGTCTGCAGCCTCCTCTCCTCCCAGCCGCTGTCTGCAGCCTCCTGTCCTCCCAGCCCCCTGTCTGCAGCCTCCTCTCCTCCCAGCCCCTGTCTGCAGCCTCCTGTCCTCCCAGCCCCCTGTCTGCAGCCTCCTCTCCTCCCAGCCGCTGTCTGCAGCCTCCTGTCCTCCCAGCCCCCTGTCTGCAGCCTCCTGTCCTCCCAGCCCCCTGTCTGCAGCCTCCTCTCCTCCCAGCCCCCTGTCTGCAGCCTCCTGTCCTCCCAGCCCCCTGTCTGCAGCCTCCTCTCCTCCCAGCCCCCTGTCTGCAGCCTCCTGTCCTCCCAGCCCCCTGTCTGCAGCCTCCTCTCCTCTCAGCCCCCTGTCTGCAGCCTCCTCTCCTCCCAGCCCCCTGTCTGCAGCCTCCTGTCCTCCCAGCCCCCTGTCTGCAGCCTCCTCTCCTCCCAGCCGCTGTCTGCAGCCTCCTGTCCTCTATACAGAGTGCTGATACAGCAGTATTGGCTCTGCTGGGCCAACCATCCCAACCCTCTCTGTGCTGTGTAGAGCAGTGTGTGTGCCAGGAAAAGTGGGCAATTAACCCTCAGCCCTAAGGTGTGACCTGAGCCAAATCCAATATTGGCTCCAGCATCAAGGCCCTGTGCCACTCAAGTTCAAAGCTGCTGATCAGCAGAAAGACCCTAAACAATAAAGGACCAAATGCTAATTCCTAAGACACCTAGGATCTTCAACACCACCAGACAATTAACCAGGAGAGGAGAGAGAGAGAGAGAGAAGGAGAGAGAGGGAGGGAGAGAGAAAATATACATTATTAATCAAAAGTAAATTTAGCAAAGTGGGGACTAATCTTGGCCCTCTCTGCACCCAAGGTTGAACAGTAAATTATGGAAGATAGAAAATATTGAAGGTAGACCGACCTGAGCACACTTCCTTACTGTGGAAGAAATCCTCCCTTTATGGTATAGATAATATCCTATAGTAATGAGTGAATAACACAGCAGTGTATGGAAGACAAATTTCTAAATGATGGTAAGCATCCTCTTGCTGTCTTCCTGATCAATTTGTGTGCTGAAATACAGCGCATTCGGAAAGTATTCAGACCCCTTGAATTTTCCACATTTTGTTAGGTTAAAGCCTTATTCTAAATGTTTTTGTTCCTCATCAATCTATATACAATACCCCATAATGACAACGCAAAAACAGGTTTTTAGAAATTGTTGCTAATTTATTACAAATAAAAAACTGAAATATTAAATGTACATAATTATTCAGACCCTTTACTCAGTACTTTGTTGAAGCACCGTTGGCAGCGAGTCTCGAGTCTTCTTGGGTATCACGCAACGAGCTTGGCACACCTGTATTTGGGGATTTTGTCCCATTCTTCTCTGCAGATCCTCTCAAGCTCTGTCAGGTTGGATGGGGAGCGTTGCTGCACAGCTATTTTCAGGTCTCTCCAGCGATGTTCGATCAGGTTTAAGTCCGGGCTCTGGCTGGGCCACTCAAGGACATTCAGAGACTTGTCCCGAAGCCACTCCTGCATTGTCTTGGCTGTGTGCTTAGGGTCGTTGTCCTGTTGGAAGGTGAACCTTTGCCCCAGTCTGAGGTCCTGACAGCTCTGGAGCAGGTTTTCATCAAGGATCTCTCTGTACTTTGCTCCGTTCATCTTTGCCTCGATTCTGACTAGTCTCCCACATCCCCACACATGATTCTGTCACCCCCATGCTTCACCGTATGTCACGAACAGAAGAGGACCCAAGAGCGCAAGTTCAAATTCAGAGTTCTTTATTCAAGGTTACAGGCGGGAAGAGGAGTCCCAGGGGTGTCAGGGGTCTTTCAGGGTCCTCCTGTGGGTACCTGTGCTCCGGGGGTCACCAAATGTCCGGGGGTGTCCAGTCCAAGTGCTTAGTGTGTGTGTTCCCCAGTGATGGAGCGGCGTATCGGGCTGAGGGTGGTGAAACGTCTGGGCACGCTCATCTGGTGGTCGGAGACCTGGGGGAACACACACACACAACAGCAATATGAATGGCAGGCAGAAGTACAGATCAGGGCTGGGCAAATATCGTGGTGAGAGACAGAAGGCAGAAACGAGTTACCGGAGGGGCTGAAGATCGGAGAGTAGTCGAGGTCCAGAAGGCAGGTTGGGATAGACGGGGCAGTAGAACAAGGAGGCAGTCAAGAAAGGATCGGTATCACAAACAGGAGTCAGAGCGCAGACAGGCAGGTTACTGGTCCGGGTTTGAAGACGATCTGACAGGGCTTGGCTGAAAACCAGGGCTTGATATACTGGGAGAGGTAGTGGGGAAATGCAGTTCAGCTGGCAGAGTAATTAGAACAGAGTGAGGCAAGGTGAGGATGGTGAGTGGGAAATGCAGTGCAGCTGGCCAGGTAACAAGAGCAGAGCAGGGCAGGTGGAGCTAGTTAGGCTGAGTAGAGAGAGGGAGGTGAGCAGAGTGGAAGATAATTGAATGCAATTAATGTTGCTACCAGGGAGAGAGAGTGCTCATGACAGGACCCCCCTCCAAGGGACGGCCCCAGAAGTCCCAAGAACAACATCATGCCGGGAGGGTGGAGGGGAGCAGGCGGCGGGTCAGAACTCCTCCGAGCGGTCCGAGTGAATCTCCTCATCCTCAGAAGGAGCTGGAGGGTCACGGTCGGGGAGACAGGACAGGCACTGAGACAGGAGCAGGGGCGGGCCGGACGGCTAGGAACCCCTCTTGGACGGCCCCTACGGATTGCAGGCTGATCAGGATGTAGTCGGTGGAAGTCAGTGATAAGGGTCCGGTCCACTATCCTCCTGGCCGGGATCCAGGTCCTCTCCTCTGGACCATATCCCTCCCAATCAACGAGGTACTGGAGACCCCTACCCCTTCGCCTAAGCGGAGCAGCCGCCGGACGGTGAAGACAGGACCGCCATCTACGAGGCGCGGAGGAGGTGGCGCCGGAGCTGCAGGGACCAGGGGACTTTCATGGACCGGCTTGACCTTGGAGACGTGGAAGGTGGGGTGGACCCGCATGGAAGCGGGCAACTGAAGTCGGACCGCCGTTGGACTGATGACTTTCTGCACAGGAAAAGGACCAATGAAGCGAGGGGCCAGCTTTCGTGATACAACCCGCAGCGGCAGATCCCGGGCAGACAGCCAGACCTTCTGACCAACCCGGTAAGTAGGTGCTGGGGTCCTCCGTCGGTTGGCACCGACGGCGTAGCTGGTTCCAGACTTCAGGAGCACAGTGCGAGCCTGGGCCCAAGTGCGGCGGCAGCGCGGGCATACGCAAGAGCAGACGGACAGGTGGCATCCGCCTCCTGGCTGGCAAACAGTGGAGGTTGATACCCGTAGACACACTGAAAGGGGGAGAGCCCGGTGGAGGAACTGGTGAGTGAATTATGGGCATATTCCACCCAGAGCAGGTGTTGAGCCCAGGCCCGGGGATTTTGGGAAGCCACACACCTCAGTGCCTTCTCCAGCTCCTGGTTCATGCGTTCAGTCTGGCCGTTTGACTGCGGGTGGAATCCAGACGATAGGCTGGCGGTGGCCCCAAGGAGATGACAGAACTCCTTCCAAAGGTTGCTGAGAATTGCGGGCCCCGGTCTGACACTATATCCTGGGGTAGGCCATGGATACGAAACACATGTTCCAGGACCACCTGGGAGGTCTCTTTAGCAGAGGGTAGTTTGGGAAGGGGCACGAAGTGGGTCATCTTACTAAAGCGGTCAACAATGGTAAGGATGACTGTGTGTCCGTCAGAGGCGGAAGGCCCGTAACAAAGTCCAGTGAAACGTGGGACCAGGGCCTCTTGGGTATGAGTGAGGGTTGCAGCAACCCAGCAGGAGGCTGGTTGGGAGTCTTGTTTCGGTTACAAGTGGGACAAGCTCGGATGAATTCTCGGACATCCCGTCTCATCCCCGCCACCAGAACCGCTGGCGGACCAGATGAAGGGTGCGAGTGATGCCGGGATGACAGGCCAGACGGGATTCGTGCCCCCACTGAATCACAGGTGACCTGAGATTTGCTGGAACAAACAGACGGTTGGGGGCGCTGGTGCTTGGACCTGGCTGGTCCCGAAGAGCCTCCATGACCTGCTTCTCGATCTCCCAGGTGAGGGCCGCTACGACCAAGTGGCTGGGAAGAATGGGAGCTGTCATGGCGGTGGTCTCGTCCTTCTGAAACATCCGGGAAAGAGCATCAGGTTTGATGTTGCGAGATCCCGGGCGGTAGGAGAGCGTGAAATTGAAGCGCGTAAAGAACAGAGACCACCGCTGTTGACGGGAGTTCAGCCTCCTGGCTGTTTGGATATACTCCAGGTTCTTGTGGTCTGTCCACACTACGAATGGTTCCTTTGACCCCTCTAACCAGTGCCGCCATTCTTCAAGGGCGAGCTTGACAGCCAACAGCTCGCGGTTCCCAATGTCGTAGTTGCATTCGGCAGGGGTTAGCCGACGGGAGTAGAAGGCACAGGGGTGCATCTTGCCATCCTCAGCTGCTCTTTGAGAAAGCACTGCACCCACTCCCACGTCCGAAGCATCTACCTCCACCACAAACTGCCTTGCTGCATCTGGCATCTGGAGGATGGGAGCAGAAGTGAAACATGTCTTGAGGATATTGAAGGCCTTATCAGCAGCTGATGTCCATTGGTACGGTTGTTTAGTGCTGGTTAGCGCCGTGAGGGGTGCAGCCACTGTGCTATAGTTTCTGATGAATCTCCTATAAAAGTTGGCAAAGCCCAGGAACTGTTGCAACTTCTTCCGAGACTCAGGAACTGGCCAGGAAGTGACAGCCGACACCTTCGTGAGATCCATCTGAATGCTGCCCTCGGTCACCACATACCCCAGGAATGAAACGGTCTTGGCATGGAACTCGCACTTCTCTGCCTTCACGAAAAGAGAGTTCTCCAGCAGGCGGCGCAGGACCAACCGGACGTGGTGCGTGTGTTCTGACAGAGTCTTTGAGAATATTAAAATATCGTCAAGGTACACAAATACGAACGTATTTAGCATGTCCCTGAGGATATCATTCACTAGGGCTTGAAAAACTGCTGGGGCATTGGTGAGGCCGAAGGGCATGACGAGATATTCATAGTGGCCGGTTGGTGTGTTGAACGCTGTCTTCCATTCGTCTCCCTCCCTCATCCGCACCAGATGGTAGGCATTGCGAAGGTCCAGCTTAGTGAATACAGTGGCTCCCTGCAGCAGTTCGAAGGCAGACGAAAGTAAGGGCAGTGGGTAGCGATTCTTAACCGTGATGTCGTTCAGACCCCGGTAATCTATGCATGGACGAAGAGAACCGTCCTTCTTGCCGACAAAGAAGAATCCCGCTCCTGCGGGGAAGACGACGGTCCTAATTATCCCGGAGGCAAGAGAGTCATTAATGTAGTCCTCCATGGCCTTTCTTTCCGGGGCTGACAGTGAATACAGACGACCCTTGGGAGGTGCTGTGCCAGGCAGGAGATCAATCGCGCAGTCATAGGGTCTGTGTGGGGGTAGAGATGTCGCCTTGGATTTGTTGAACACCTCTTTCAGGCTGTGGTAACAGGCCGGAACATTGGATATGTCGGAGGTAGCGCTAGATCCTTCCCGGTGAACGGGCAGGGTGGCCCCCTTAAACAGGTCTGGTGACAACTCCTTCCCCACTCACGGACTGTTCCTGTCTCCCAGTCGATGTGGGGGTTGTGCTGACGGAGCCACGGGTATCCAAGAATGAGTGGTTGGCCAGGTGAGTGTAGGAGGTGAAACTGGATGGACTCCTGGTGGTTTCCTGACAGCAGGATTGTCACAGGGGCGGAGATATGAGTGACAGTGCCAAGATGATGCCCATCCAGGGCTCGTGCAGGAATGGGTTGTGTCAGTTGATGATGGTTCACGCCCAGTTGCTGTGCAAGCTCAGGGTCCATGATGTTTGCTTCGGCTCCGGAATCCACAAGGGCGGCCAATGTATGAGTCTTGTCAGAAAGCTGAAGGCGGAGATGAAGCAGGGTCTTTCGGATGGAGGGAGACTGAAGGCTTGTTGAGCTCACCCGGATCTCCCCTACACCTGGTGAGCTGCGGCTTTTGCCGGACAAGTAGCGACACGGTGATTCTCGCCACCACAGTAGAGGCAAAGGTTGGAGCTTAGACGGCGCCGACGCTCCTCGGGAGTCAGAGAGGCACGGCCAATCTCCATGGGCTCAGGCTGATTGAGTTGGCTATGGGACTTGACAGGCAGGGGCTGGACAGAAGCGGTGATCGACCCGAGCACGGATGGCAGGTTGACTGAGACGGCCCTTCTCCCTCCTCCGGGTCTGTATACGGCGGTCAATGCGAACGGCAAGGTCAATGGCGGCATCAAGCGTTGAGGGCGGGTCATGGGAAACAAGCTCGTCCTTGATATAGTCCGCCAGGCTATGGAGGAAGGCTTGCACCAGTGCCTCTGGGTTAAACGAGCTTTGACTGGCCAGGGTACGAAAGTCAATGGAGAAGTCTGCCACTGTCCGATTGCCCTGACGGATGGTGAGCAGAGCTTGTGGCCGCTTCGGCTGTTGGCGAGCCTAGGTCAAAGACCTTTAACATCTCCTCCTCAAAGGCACTGAAGGAGGCACAGGCTGGGGTTTGCCGGTCGAATTCGCCCGTTCCCCACAACCGAGCTCGACCGGTGAGATGTGTGATGACATACCCCACCTTGGCTCCCTCTGTTGAGAAAGTCCTGGGCTGTAGTGCAAACTGGATTCGGCAGCTGCTCAAGAATGGTCTTACTTGCTTCTGGTTGCCATCAAAACGTTCGGGTTCCCAATCCTTGGTTCAGGAGCGTGGGGATCTGGTGGCAGCACTGCCGGGCCTGCAGCATTGGGACCTCCAGCGGAGGGATGAAGGAGTATCGGTGGTACAGGAACAAAAGGACCAGGGGGGGTGCAGGTGGAGTAGCCGGGCTTGAGAGTAGTTGCAGGGCTTGGGCTAGCTGTTGTTGCTGCAGTTGGAACTGTTGTTGCTGCTGGTTGAATAGCTGGAGAAGGGAAGCGATGTCGCCAGCCATCCGATTTATGTCTCCCTCAGAGCGTTCCAGTCGCTGTAGGGCAGTCCTCTCTGGCTCTTCCTCCATCGTGGTCAGGGAGTGCGCTGGGTCCATGATGGTCAGATCGTTCTGTCACGAACAGAAGAGGACCCAAGAGCGCAAGTTCAAATTCAGAGTTCTTTATTCAAGGTTACAGGCGGGAAGAGGAGTCCCAGGGGTGTCAGGGGTCTTTCAGGGTCCTCCTGTGGGTACCTGTGCTCCGGGGTCACCAAATGTCCGGGGGTGTCCAGTCCAAGTGCTTAGTGTGTGTGTTCCCCAGTGATGGAGCGGCGTATCGGGCTGAGGGTGGTGAAACGTCTGGGCACGCTCATCTGGTGGTCGGAGACCTGGGGAACACACACACACAACAGCAATATGAATGGCAGGCAGAAGTACAGATCAGGGCTGGGCAAATATCGTGGTGAGAGACAGAAGGCAGAAACGAGTTACCGGAGGGGCTGAAGATCGGAGAGTAGTCGAGGTCCAGAAGGCAGGTTGGGATAGACGGGGCAGTAGAACAAGGAGGCAGTCAAGAAAGGATCGGTATCACAAACAGGAGTCAGAGCGCAGACAGGCAGGTTACTGGTCCGGGTTTGAAGACGATCTGACAGGGCTTGGCTGAAAACCAGGGCTTGATATACTGGGAGAGGTAGTGGGGAAATGCAGTTCAGCTGGCAGAGTAATTAGAACAGAGTGAGGCAAGGTGAGGATGGTGAGTGGGAAATGCAGTGCAGCTGGCCAGGTAACAAGAGCAGAGCAGGGCAGGTGGAGCTAGTTAGGCTGAGTAGAGAGAGGGAGGTGAGCAGAGTGGAAGATAATTGAATGCAATTAATGTTGCTACCAGGGAGAGAGAGTGCTCATGACACCGTAGGGATGGTGCCAGGTTTCCTCCAGACGTGACGCTTGGCATTCAGGCCAAAGAGTTCAATCTTGTTTCTCATGTCCGGAGAGTCTTTAGGTGCCTTTTGGCAAACTCCAAGAGGGCTGTCATGTGCCTTTTACTGAGGAGAGGCTTCCGTCTGGCCACTCTACCATAAAGTCCTGATTGGTGGAGTGCTGCAGAGATGGTTGTCCTTCTGGAAGGTTCTCCCATCTCCACAGAGGAACTCTAGAGCTCTGTCAGAGTGACCATTGGGTTTATGGTCACCTCCCTGACCAAGGCCCTTCTCCCCCGATTGCTCAGTTTGGCCGGGCGGCCAGCTCTAGGAAGAGTCTTGGTGGTTCCAAACTTCTTCTATTTAACAATGATAGAGGCCACTGTGTTCTTGGCGACCTTCAATTCTGCAGAAATGTTTTGGTACCCTTCCCCAGATCTGTGCCTCGACACAATCCTGTCTCGGAGCTCTACGGACAATTCCTTCGACCTCATGGCTGGGTTTTTGCTCTGACATGCACTGTCAACTGTGGGACCTTATATAGACAGGTGTGTGCCTTTCCAAATCATGTCCAATCAATTAAATATACCACAGGTGGACTCCAATCTAGTTGTAGAAACATCTCAAGGATGATCAATGGAAACAGGATGCACCTGAGCTCAATTTTGAGTCTCATAGCAAAGGGTCTGAATACTTATGTAAATAAGGTATTTCTGTATTAGTTTTATTTATAAATTTGCTAAAATTTCTAAAAACCTGTTTTCGCTTTGTCGTTATGGGGTATTGTGTGTAGATTGCTGAGGATTTTTATTTATTTAGTCCATTTTAGAATAAGCCTATAATGTAACAAAATGTGGAAAAAGGGAAGGGGTCTGAATACTTTCCGAAGGCACTGTATGTAGGCGCCATAATGATATTGATTGTACACTATGCACATCATGTCAGTTCTATTGTAGTGTGTTTGTGCATGTGCGTGTACGTGCACACCCACGCTCCCTGGTCTCTCCCAGCCAGGGTGAACTGCAGTGTGTCTATCCCATTGGCACACTGTCATGTAAGAGTGTGGAGGTGAGGAGGTAAGGGCTGTAGCCAGTGTTAGGGGACTGGGGCCCTTCTCTAGAGTATCCGGTCTTTATAGCCACCTCTCCTCTCAGCCCCTGTCCTCTCCTCAGGTTCTCCACAGCTCTGTCTGTCTTTCTGTGTGTCTCAGGGCCCCAAACAACTCAAACGTCTGAAAGGATGTATTGAGGTACCCCTGCGCGTGTTGTAGGATGGATATGTCATATGACATAATGCCTCGCAGCACCCATCACAGATAAAATGACAGATGCTGCTTTTTGCCTCGTGGATCTTTCTCAGCAGTAAGACGATTTTGCAAAGACGAACTCTCTCTGTCTGTCTCTCTCCCGCGCTTTCTCTCTCTCTCTCCACGGTGACCTTACGAAGCCTGCCATTTTGCCATTCATTTAATGTCAGACACCATTACTATATAATTGCTGGTGACGGGAAAAGCGTGGTGTTTTGACATCTCGCCTCTCCTTATAACTGACACTCAGCCATCTGCTTTGTTTTGTGTTTGTGAGTGTATTTTCCTATTTCCTTAACATGAGTCAACATGTATTTGAAAGAGGGATTGGTCTCCATAGATACAGACAACAACAGACCATGTGTTTGGATTGCTGGCAGGTTGCAGAGGGCTTATTAAGATGAGGGGAGGGGAGGAGGAAGAGAAGAGGCTGCCTGCGACGCTGCTGCGATAGCTAAGTGAAATCAGCTTGGCTCGTTGGCAGCAGGCTGACCTTTCTCCCTGTATTTGGATCACTTACCCAGGCTGAGGCTCGCCATGCACCGGGTACCCACAGGAGCTGAGTGAGGCATTCTGGGAGCTCCAGACCATGAGGCCAGGGGGCTAGTAGTAATGTCCAGGGCTACTGCCCACCTCCCATCCCTACCTCCCTCCTCACCCCTCCACACCACACGCCAGCGGTCACCCGCCCCGTCTGTCCAGGTGGATGAATGGCTTTGATTGGTGGAGTGTGTTGCTGTGGCGCAGGGCGGTGGGGTGAGTGGCAGTAATTGGCATGGCAGCGGGCAGGCCCATCTTTCACGTGTGGTCAGTCGTGATTGGCCTGATGAGCCAGGCAGGGTGAGGGTAGGGGCGCTCCTTCCCAGTGAGGACCCTGGGGGCGGAGGAGACCGACGGAGGCCTGTCCCGTGTGCACCTCTACCCCGGCTGGCCCTCCCGACCTGTCAACATCACTGACAGGAACAGATGTGTGGAGGGAGATATGGGAGGGAGAAATGGCACCCTATTCCCTATATAGAACACTACTTTTGACCAGAGCCCTATGGGCACTATAGTGCACTCTATAGGGAATAAGGTGCCATTTGGGATGCAGCCTAGAGACTACAGAGAGGCTGTGGCCACCCTTGCAGTGTATTTGAAGCTAGATACTGTCATGTATACAAAGTCTATAGGGTGAGTTTGTACAACTGTACTGTAGTCTTCTGTCCGGTAAATCCATACCTTTCATATGCTTGCAATTACGCACTGTCTATACAACTGGATGTTTATAGAGCGCTGCAATCAATGTCATTGTGGGAGGGTGTTATGGGGAGTTCCTAACGGAAATGCCTGTCTTATTTCTTTCTGCCTTGGTTACAGTGGGTGAGTGGGCATTTTGGTGGATTTGCTACCTGATGTTTTTCATTTGGAAATGTAAGCGGTTGTCTGTGATTTATATCAGGGTTCTGTATGCACTCATTCTATATTTTCATTTTCCCACTTCTTTGTATAGACTTTAATACAAACAATGTGTTCCTTTTCAGAATGGAAAAGTCAGCTCAGATCTATGTCAGCTGATTGTTTATCTAGAGAAAATGTGTTCATTTCCAGGGTGATATAAAGAGATATAAAACACAGTTAAATATGAATGATGACTTCCCCCTCAGTCTGAGTACATCCAATTGTTTTCATGATCTTCACATCCTGCTAGTTTAAGTGCAATATAATGCTATAAATGATTTATTTGTTCAATAGAAGGCACCTGAAGTTCTGGACTTTATTAGTGAATCAGCTTTGATCTCGTTCTCTTACTCTACGAGAGGGTTTTACTTTGTTAAAACTGAAATTAGTGTATGTGCCTAATTGTTGAGAGAGGCTAGCCTATACACAACCAGTCAAAGGTTTGGACACACCTACTCATTCACGTGTTTTTCTTTATTTCCACTATTTTTTTCATTGTAAAATAATAGTGAAGATATCAAAACTATGAAATAACACATATTGAATCATGTAGTAACCCAAAAAGTGTTAAACAAATCAAAATATATTTGAAATTTTATATTTTTCAAATAGCCACCCTTTGCCTTGATGACAGCTTTGCACACTCTTGGCGTTCTCTCAACCAGCTTCACCTGGAATCCTTTCCCAACAGTCTTGAAGGAGTTCCCACATACGGTGCCTTGCAAAAGTATTCATCCCCATTGGCGTTTTTTCCTATTTTGTTTGTATTACAACCTGTAATTTAAATTGATTTTTATTTGGATTTCATGTAATGGACATACACAAAATAGTCCAAATTGGTGAAGTGAGGGAAAAAAGTATTTGATCCCCTGCTGATTTTGTACGTTTGCCCACTGACAAAGACATGATCAGTCTATAATTTTAATGGTAGGTTTATTTGAACAGTGAGAGACAGAATAACAACAGAAAAATCCAGAGAAACGCATGTCAAAAATGTTATAAATTGATTTGCATTTTAATGAGGGAAATAAGTATTTGACCCCTCTGCAAAACATGACTTAGTACTTGGTGGCAAAACCCTTGTTGGCAATCACAGAGGTCAGACGTTTCTTTTAGTTGGCCACCAGGTTTGCAGACATCTCAGGAGGGATTTTGTTCCACTCCTCTTTGCAGATCTTCTCCAAGTCATTAAGGTTTCGAGGCTGACGTTTGGCAACTCGAACCTTCAGCTCCCTCCACAGATTTTCTATGGGATTAAGGTCTGGAGGCTGGCTAGGCCACTCCAGGACCTTAATGTGCTTCTTCTTGAGCCACTCCTTTGTTGCCTTGGCCATGTGTTTTGCTGGAATACCCATCCACAACCCATTTTCAATGCCCTCGCTGAGGGAAGGAAGTTCTCACCCAAGATTTGACGGTACATGGCCCCATCCATCGTCCCTTTGAAGCGGTGAAGTTGTCCTGTCCCCTTAGCAGAAAAACACCCCTAAAGCATAATGTTTCCACCTCCATGTTTGACGGTGGGGATGGTGTTCTTGGGGTCATAGGCAGCATTCCTCCTCCTCCAAACACGGCGAGTTGAGTTGATGCCAAAGAGCTCGATTTTGGTCTCAACTGACCACAACATTTTCACCCAGTTCTCCTCTGAATCATTCAGATGTTCATTGGCAAACTTCAGACGGGCCTGTATATGTGCTTTCTTGAGCAGGGGGACCTTGCGGGCGCTGCAGGATTTCAGTCCTTCACGGCGTAGTGTGTTACCAATTGTTTTCTTGGTGACTATGGTCCCAGCTGCCTTGAGATCATTGACAAGATCCTCCCGTGTAGTTCTGGGCTGATTCCTCACCGTTCTCATGATCATTGCAACTCCACGAGGTGAGATCTTGCATGGAGCCCCATGCCGAGGGAGATTGACAGTTCATTTGTGTTTCTTCCATTTGTGAATAATTGCACCAACTGTTGTCACCTTCTCACCAAGCTGCTTGGCGATGGTCTTGTAGCCCATTCCAGCCAGGTCTACAATCTTGTCCCTGACATCCTTGGAGAGCTCTTTGGTCTTGGCCATGGTGGAGAGTTTGGAATCTGATTGATTGATTGATTGCTTCTGTGGACAGGTGTCTTTTATACAGGTAACAAACTGAGATTAGGAGCACTCCCTTTAAGAGTGTGCTCCTAATCTCAGCTCGTTACCCTTATAAAAGACACCTGGGAGCCAGAAATCTTTCCGATTGAGAGGGGGTCAAATACTTATTTCCCTCATTAAAATGCAAATCAATTTATAACATTTTTGACATGAGTTTTTCTGGATTTTTTTGTTGTTATTCTGTCTCTCACTGTTCAAATAAACCTACCATTAAAATTATAGACTGAAAATGTCTTTGTCAGTGGGCAAACGTACAAAATCAGCAGGGGATCAAATACTTTTTTCCCTCACTGTATGTATTCACCCCCTTTGCTATGAAGCCCCTAAATAAGATCTGGTGCAACCAATTACCCTCAGAAGTCACATAATTAGTTAAATAAAGTCCACCTGTGTGCAATCTAAGTGTCACATGATCTGTCACGTGATCTCAGTATATATACACCTGTTCTGAAAGGCCCCAGAGTCTGCAACACCACTAAGCAAGGGGCACCACCAGGCAAGTGGCACCATGAAGACCAATGAGCTCTCCAAACAGGTCAGGGACAAAGTTGTGGAGAAGTACAGATCAGGGTTGGGTTATAAAAGAATATCCGAAACTTTGAACATCCCAAGGAAGATCCGTAATTTAAAAATGGAAAGAATATGGCACCACAACAAACCTGCCAAGAGAGGGCCGCCCACCAAAACTCACGGCCCAGGCAAGGAGGGCATTAATCAGAGAGGCAACAAAGAGACCAACGATAACCCTGAAGGAGCTGCAAAGCTCCACAGCGGAGATTGGAGTATCTGTCCATAGGACCACTTTAAGCCGTACACTCCACAGAGCTGGGCTTTACGGAAGAGTGGCCAGAAAAAAGCCATTGCTTAAAGAAAAAAATAAGCAAACATGTTTGGTGTTTGCCAACAGGCATGTGGGAGACTCCCTAAACATATGGAAGAAGGTACTCTGGTCAGATGAAAATGCTATGTCTGGCGCAAACCCAACACCTCTCATCACCCCGAGAACACCATCCCCACAGTGAAGCATGGTGGTGGCAGCATCATGCTGTGGGGATGTTTTTCATCGGCAGGGACTGGGAAACTGGTCAGAATTGAAGGAATGATGGTTGGTGCTAGATAAAGGGAAATTCTTGAGGGAAACCTGTTTCAGTCTTCCAGAGATTTTAGACTGGGACGGAGGTTCACCTTCCAGCAGGACTATGACCCTAAGCATACTGCTAAAGCAACACTCGAGTGGTTTAAGGGGAAACATTTAAAGGTCTTGGAATGGCCTAGTCAAAGCCCAGACCTCAAACCAATTGAGAATCTGTGGTATGACTTAAAGATTGCTGTACACCAGCGGAACCCATCCAACTTGAAGGAGCTGGAGCAGTTTTGCCTTGAAGAATGGGCAGAAATCCCAGTGGCTAGATGTGCCAAGCTTATAGAGACATACCCCAAGAGACGTGCAGCTGTAATTTCTGCAAAAGGTGGCTCTACAAAGTATTGACTTTGGGGGGATGAATAGTTATGCACGCTCAAGTTTTCAGTTTTTTTTGTCTTATTTCTTGTTTGTTTCACAATAAAAAATATTTTGCATCTTCAAAGTGGTAGGCATGTTGTGTAAATCAAATGATACAAGGCAACAAAATAGGAAAAATGCCAAGGGGGGTGAATACTTTCGCATGCCACTGTATGCTAAGCATTTGTTGGCTGCTTGTCCAAACTTTTGACTGGTACTGTATGTATCACTCAGATGTTTGCTGTCAAACAAGGATGTCTTCATTTTTAGACGATGGGAAACAGTCAAGGTATATTTTCAACAGGTTGGGTGACTTAGACACAGAGCAGTGAAGGCATTCACAGTATTGAAAGTCATGATTGGATGATATTGATGTCAGAGATCTGTTGTCCCTAACCACTTTATGTTCCTCTCTCTGTCTCTTCGCTCTGTCTGTTTGAGTGCCAACTCAAACCTTTTGAACTTGAATTGGTTATTTAATTCTTACCAACTACCTACAGCGGCTAGTCTTGGAGCAGACCCTCTGCTCCTCTCCTCTCTCTGTCCTCAGGTCTACATGATGTTGAGATGGATCTGTTGTCCCAGGACTCACCCCCTGTCCTCCTCTCTCTGTCCTCAGGTATCAGGCAGCTCAGTGGAGTCACCGTGCGCCGACTCCTTCCCCCTCCACGTCGTCACAGCGGCAACGTCATCGCATCACCCGCGTCAACCTCAGGGACTTCATCTTCTACATGGAGCAGGAGAGAGAGACAGCCCACTCACTTCTGCTCTACCAGGCTCTGCTCAAGTAGCACCCTCCCTCTCCCCCCTTACTATCTCCTTCTACCCCTGCAACGTGCCTTCAATCGGGTCAGATGTTTCAGCTCAGTGTCTGTGTTGTGATGTTGATATTAACGTAGCTTTTGATATAAAGGCGAGAGAAAAAACTCACTAAAATATATTGTATGCGTTTTTATCTGTTTTAGCTTCATGATAAATACACTGAGTGTACCAAACATTAAGAACACCTTCCTAATATTGCCCTTTTGCCCTCAGAACAGCCTCAATTCGTAGGGGCATGGACTCTACAAGGTGTCGAAAGTGTTCCACAGGGATGCTGGCCCATGTTGACTCCAATGCTTCCCACAGTTGTGTCAAGTTGGCTGGATGTCCTTTGGGTGGTGGACCATTCTTGATACACACGGGAAACTGTTGAGCGTGAAAAAAACAGCAGCATTGCAGTTCTTCACACAAACTGGTGCGCCTGGCACCTACTACTTTTGTCTTGACCATTCACCCTCTGAATGGCACACATATAAAATCCATATCTCAAAAATCCTTCTTTAACCTGTCTCCTCTCCTTCATCTACACTGATTGAAGTGGATTTAACAAGTGACATCAATAAGGGATCATAGCTTTCACCTGGATTCACCTGGTCAGTCTATGTCATGGAAAGAGCAGGTGTTCCTAATGTTTTGTATACTCTGTTTATATGTATTTAGAGTGTTGGATTTAAGGCCATGGTGATGCAAACTCCTTGGGTTTTAGTGGGACTGGTTTTTAAGAATTGATGTGTTTTTGTGTCTAAGGACCTGAGCCAGTACTTTTTCCATGTCAGTTGTATATCAGTTAGTTGTAAATTTGACGTCCAAGGCGATATACTGAATGAACCATCTCAAAGTGATGCTTAACTTCATGTTTATTTTCTTTAAAATAATCATATTTCGAACTTAATACATCCTACAATATTCTCTAGAACTTATTTGTTCAACAAAGTTCAATGAATATGGTTACACAAAACTAACAATTCATAGAGTAGTCTGATTCTTTACACCAGAAATGTACCAGAGCAGCTTTTTGGAACATTTATCTTCAGAAAATGGATTACAGCATAACATAAATCGAGCTCTTTAAATGTAAATAGTCATTTTGAATACTTTTAAACAGCATGTATGATATTTTTACCACATGTAATGTCAATGACTCAATACTGAGATATTCTGTAAAATCATGTGCATTGAAAATTGTTATGATTTTATTTTATTTGGATCCCTTTAGCTGACGCCATGATGACAGCTAGTCTACCTGGGGTCCGACACATAACGAAAAAGACATTACAGACTAAAATACTTTACAATTTACACACAGTACACTTAAAAAACATGAACAAATGTAAAATACCTGAAAGGTAACATTTAACTGTCAATAAGCAAATTGTATTCTTTGTATTCTTTCACTTTATAAACTTTGTTTTAATGCAATGCAGATAGTCTGAGCCAATCCAACAGGTCAATAATCAAACCATGGTCAGAGCTACCATAGTCCACCAATATGGTGGATCCTGGCCAGTCACCCCCAATGAGCAAGGCACAGTAGTCTCTCTCTGTACCCAAACTTATGGAGAAACATATTTTTTCTAGATGTACTTTTAGAATTCAGATGCCCATTTCCACAATGCTTTAGGTTGTCTGAAGAACCTATTCTGTGAAGCCAGGCCCATACCCTCAGCAGACGCCCAGAGTGCAGTATGGTCATTTGACAAGCAGCTCCCATCTTAGGGTTTCCTCTGTTTCACTTCAAGACAATTAACAATACATATCAGACTTGTGAGGAGCTGGACAGTTGTTGGAGTACAGTTTTGAGAATTCTTAATTTTAGCCTAATATTGACATTGCATTGTTTTTATAGTTGTATGTTTTTATGTTGTCTCTAGAATGAGAGGTAGGAGACCAATGCCTCTCTGTCAGTAGCTATACATCCTTGTAATTAGGGTCAAACTCTGCAAGGCCTCAGTGTTGTCACCTGTTTCTGACCAACCTCTTATTAACATGGTCTTTCTGTTATTGTTTGGTTTTGAATACCCTCGCCTCTATGCAGCTTCTGTCTTGTGTCGCTTTGTAATTTATTTGTTGAATGGGCAACATTTGGAAATTAATGTGCATTGAAGTTTTTTCTAACAGCACTATTATATACTGTTTTTTATTACTTATACTATGAGAAAAAACAGAAAGCTGTGTTACTAATGTATAGAAATAAATAGTTCCTGTCTCTTTTAAGCATCAAACAGTATTGTCAGTTGGTGTTGAAAGGGAAACGTATTTTTTAACTATTTATATATTCTTCTTTTGAGTTCTTTTTTAATTGGCATTTCATTTGCCACAATTTAGACAATGCAATTTTATCTCGAAAGTACTTATAGTTAAAAAATTGAAGTTTAAAAGAAGCACAAAAATACCTATTTGTTCAGTGGTTCATATTTGAATAATTATTTGTATGATTTCTGATAAATAAATATGGAGAACATTTCTACTACTTCAGCTTTTTAGCCAAAATATAAGGATTACTGATGTACCCAGTTGGAAAATGTATGTTTTAATGTATGCATAATTTGTAAATATTGTTTACATGACCATGTGTTTATTAGAACTACGTTATTTTTGGTAAACTCTGTACATATCTTGAAAATGTTATGTTTGTGTGAAAAACATACTTCTGTATTTGTACCTATTTTGTAAAGGAATAAATAAGCTGTTTACTAAACTAAACAGACACAGACTTTTGTGATATTAATACAATTTCTTTGAATATCCATCATTTCCATATCAATCTGTAATGTCTAGTAACCCTTGATACCATACAGTACAGTTCTGTAGTTAAGCAGAGTAACTGGATTTAGTAGTACAGCTTTATTAAAAGAACTGTACTTAAAATGTGTAGCTATAGCTTAAGTGTTGTAATTCTGTACTATATAACTGGTTAGTATGTTAGCTACGCATAATAATCAGTTTCCCTTTATTATTTCAAATCTAACCACAAAATCAACAGTAATGTTTTTACAGGACAGTTAGTTGTACCGAAACTGAAATTGACTAATGAAACCAACTTCATTTCTATTTACTAGCATTCCACATGCTAAGTACAAATTGAGTTAAGTACCAGTGCTAGAGACCAAGAAGAAGTCCCCTCCGGATTCTACTGCTAATTAAGCGGCAGCATTTTGAAAAGACCAAAACGTTTAACTCAGTGCAAAACACAGGGATTTGGGAGCAGATTCTGGTGGGGTTTTTTCTAGATGCAGCAGCAGGCCCATTTGAAAGTCCCTTTGGCGCCTCAGACTGCTGATCTTGATTTAACCCTTAACGCCCCCTGCTTTACCCATGCAGAGACTGGTGCACTGCAAAGATATGTTTGTGCAGGGTCTGACACATTTTTTCTGGTGGATTATAGTATATTGAGAGTTCACGTCAGGTCAAACTGAAAAGTAAATGACCACATAAGAAACCTCATGAGATCTGTTTTACATATAACTGCATGAGGTGTACTGTATTTTCGTCTTGAAAGAGACAGTGTTAGTGCAGATGAAAGGATGAAAAAACAACACCCTATTATCCAAGAAATGACACAAAGGACAGGGCCGAGGCAGGAAATATACAGTACATCCTTTTATTATCGCAAATATGCAAGAAAAATCTAATGGACACACTGTAAGTGAACACATGCCCTTTAATACCACAGTCTAATTATTAAAACATTTTAAATAATATACATTTTGTACCTTAAGTATACCCTTTTGAAATGTTTTTAATTCATATGTACACAACAATAATGCTTGCGAATTTGAAATTATTTTTTTGTTTTGTAGTGAGTGAGAGGACTTAGAGGTCTCTTTTCTAATAAGATGGTCGAGGGCTCAGTAAAAGCCAGTCCTTATAACAATTTAATATACAAACAACTGTACAACTGCCCTCTGGTCTCTGGACTTGTTAATTATGGTCTACCAACTTACTGACCACAAATTACTAAAAGAAAATGGTACACTCTCAGAAAAAAAGAGTGCTATGTGGCACCATTTTTCCCTGTAGCGGAACCCTCTGAAAAAGTTTCTAGATAGAACCATTTAAGATCAGATACAGCTCTTTCTGGTTCCAAATAGCACCCTTTAACAGGTTCTATTTGGAACCCAGGTTCTATTTGAAACCCAAAAGGGTTCTATCTGGAGCCAATTTTCAGGGTGTTCTCCAACTAGGACAAATGGTGCTACATAGCACTCTTTTTTTCTGAGAGTGTATGTGTGAAAACATACAGTATATTAGAGGAAATGCCCCAGTAATGTAATGAGGTATCTGTGAGAACCTGCCACCTGTAAGAGGTATTGTTGAGTTGCTTTACTCTTGTGTCAACAAGGACGTGAACTGATGAAGGTGAGCTAAATGCTGCCACATACTGTAACTATTCAGAACCATTGAGAACTGAGCCGGTTACCTTGAGATGGAAAGTTGAATCTAGAGACACCAGAGGACATAAAGTAGGGAGGGAATGTTTGTTTGGTCTAGTGTGGTGCGGTGCAATCCAGTGAGCCATGGGGGTAATGTTAGGAGGGTGCTCTGTACAGAAAGGTCTAGGAATGTGATGACGCAGTGGGGGGCACAACCCTTGTCTCTACTGGCATTGCTGAGGAGCTGGGAGTGCATGGGAGCCCGGGGGACCTGCTGGGCTCTGAAGCTCCACATCCCTCAGCAACATGAAAGGCCTGGTTGGCCATTCCCTTTGAGGTGACTGGATGCAAGGGCCCAGGCCAGTAGCAGGTCAGAACAAAGAGGAGCCTGATTGGGAGGGAGGCCCCCCAGGAGGTCTGTGCTGCCTTCTGGACTTCTAGGAGCTAAACTAACTAACTAAGCCTGGCCATCTTTAAGAAGTGAAGATTGAAGAATCCTGTGGCTTGTTTAATCAGTGGCCATCCGCAGAGAGGACACTGGACACTAGGACCAAGTCGAGAGTTGGTTTGTTACAAATTATTAGAGTACCATCCCATTTGAATTAAGATTTTCGTAATGTTTAATGAAAACACCCACCATAGGAAATTTCAAAACAAACTCATTAACTAGCCTGTGCTGAACCAAGATCAGAATGGGCCTCTTTTTTTATCAAGTATTTTGGAATGGAAGAAACAGTGTCTGTAAGTTACACAGATAGAAAGTATGAAAACGTATACTCTTTCTTTCTTGTTTCTCTCTTTGATCCACAAATGTAGAGAATCAAACCATGGAATCACAGCAGGATAGAGTAAGTGCCTCCCACTCTGTAAACAATGCTCTGATGCTCAGCTTACACTTCATTTTAGGTTATACTGCTGCAGACGTGAAGAGTGATTGAAATAATCCTGCCTTAGAAATGAGGTGACAGACAGTCCGCAAGACAAACATTAGGGGCTTCCATGATTGAACGGTATTCTTTCAATTGTCAGACTATTTGTACTGTGTTTGTTTGTATAAAATAGTTTTGAAAAATCATAGTGATTTCTGTGTCAAATAAACAATTATGAAAACATGAATTTTAAACTTTGTACAATCATCAAATAGGCACCTTAGCTTTATCACCGAAGTTTGCTATTACTTACATTGTTTTGGGCTCTCTCAACATATTAATATGTGCTAATTACTATAAACACAATGAGATAACATCTGGGTTGACTTGGCACTGGTCATCAGGACGTATACTAATAACTTGTTTTGGGTGGCAGAAGTTTTGTAGATGATGTGTTATAAGTGCAAACAAAGTTCAAGCATTTAGAGTACATCTCATCAAAAACATGGAGATACACTGATTTATCTCAGTTCACATGTTCGTTTTCAAGTTATGAACATTCTGGCATTCCACAACCAATCAGCAACACATTCAGAGCCTTCGTATAAAGATTTCTCATTTCACATTGCAGATCATTTTACCTTTTGACTTTTAACTTTTTAATACATATATGTACTCTCACATTGTTAATGTTATTTGATTTAAGATATGTTTTACAGCTAATTGCAACAGCGCCAATGCACTTTTTATGTGTGCTACAAATGTTTCCTCTGAAAGATGTACAAATAGCCAGGATCCCTTGCAGCCTCATTTAAACAATGAGACCTACTCCAGCTCTGAATGCATTACCAGCCAGACTGCTGCTTTAGCCACGTAGCCTCCAGACATAATAGTGTTTCTATAGCCACTGCCAAGTCTCTCTCTCTCTCTCTCTCTCGCTCTCTCTCTCTCTCTCTCTCTTTCTCATTCTCTCAAGCTTTCAAACCTAATGACTCTGAATACAACGTTCATACCTCCTTCATAAAGGAGGAAAAAAAACATAAAACAATCCTATTAATAATTGTTTACACCATATTGTGATAGAACAGCAAAAAACAGAGAAAAAAGTTGCACTTCATAAACAACAATGAAAACCAGAAAGACAATCAATCGGACCTCTCTTGGCTGCGAGGCCTGGTTGCTGGCTATAAGAGCGATGTGGGCTGGATGGCCACTGGGCTGGCGGGACGATGTGTGTTTGTTGAATGACTCTGTCGATTCCTCCTCTTCCTCTCTGCCAGCCCTGTCCCTTGTCAGGCCAGGCCTCCCTAAATTGGACCTGTCTCGTCCCCACTCAGTTGCACTGGCCGGCGCACACAACACATGGGCCTCACACAGACACGTACAGGACTGGACGACACACCGCCTTGCACTGCACCGAGGGGGGGTCGGCAAGGGGGCCGTGCTCCTCACTGAGGTCAGGAGACACCTCTTCACAAGGGGTCAGAGAGCCTTACAACTGGAGAAAATAGAGATTGGTCACGGTGCTTAAATGGTTCAAGAGATGGAGCTGCTGTTTCAGTCTTTTTGTTCTTCATCATAGTCCCAGATTTCTTTGGGTGTTATTAGTAAACAGAATCAAAGACTTTTGTTTTCTTTATTTCCTTTTTTGTGTTTGATACATTCCCCTCAGAGCACTGAGTTCCTCAGAGCTGGCAACGTTACCAGGCGTCTGCTAATACTTAGGTGTTTCTTGCTGGGTTGGTTTTTTGTGGTGTGAGGTGGAGGAATATTAGGGTTTGGATTTGTTCTGTTCTGTCCAGTAGGGGGGTGATGAGCCCCTCGTGGCTAGTCCCTCTCCTCTCCTAAAGTCCCTCTCTAGTCTAGGGGCTCCTGTTTTATCCTGATGGGGGTGTTCATGGACATACTCCGCCGGTCCTCACGACACAGCACATACTCGCTGAACTGGGAGGAGTCCACCCCGCCGCCGCAGGACGCTGCCATGCTGAAACCCTTCTGGAACAGACGCTCTAGAACCTGCAGGGACAGAACAACAACAAATGTTTAATCAATCAAATGTATTCATAAAGCCCTTTGTACATTAGCAGCCACAGAATGCTTTGCAGTAACCTGGCCTAGACCCGAAAGCGCAAGTAGAATTAGAAGCACAGTGGCCAGGAAAAACTCCCAAAGGGTTAACACAGACTTATCAATAATAATGACCTTGTCCACCCACCACCTCCTCATCAATCAAAGCTCATTTACTGGTGATGAGTCACATATACAGTAGCACATGTCATTAACCCAATCACATAGATGGATGGACGTGCCCGGAGGGGCGGTCGGACATCATATTGTCTCTGTAATATTCATGGTGGTGGGTGTGTTGAAGGATCTGCTGATGATGATATGAGGGCATAAGCTCAAATAGATGACGGGTTTGGGGGTGTATTAGAGAGAGTTTGCTAGGTGTGTTTGGAGGGAGCTGGCTTGAGTTCAGTGTATGGAGAGATAACAGGCTCCTAATTTCAGTAATGAAGCAGTAGGGGTTGAGGAGTGAGGCTGAGGCCTGTAAGTTACTGGGAGCTGTGAGAGGCTGTGAGGAGCTGTGAGGAGCTGTGAGGAGCTGTGAGGGGCTGTGAGGAGCTGTGAGGGGCTGTGAGGAGCTGTGAGGGGCTGTGAGGAGCTGTGAGGGGCTGTGAGAGGCTGTGAGGGACTGTGAGGGAGAGCTGTGAGGGTCTGTGAGGAGCTGTGAGGGACTGTGAGGAGCTGTGAGGGGCTGTGAGGTGCTGTGAAGGACTGTGAGGTGCTGTGAGGGACTGTGAGGCGCTGTGAGAGGCTGTGAGGGACTGTGGGGAGCTGTGAGGGACTGTGAGGAGCTGTGAGGGGCTGTGAGGTGCTGTGAGGGACTGTGAGGCGCTGTGAAAGGCTGTGAGGGACTGTGAGGAGCTGTGAGGGTATGTGAGGAGCTGTGAGGGACTGTGAGGAGCTGTGAGGGGCTGTGAGGGGCTGTGAGGGACGCGTGGTGAATGAGGAAGAGGGGGAATGTGCCCCCGAATGGATAATGGAGCTGGAGGGAGAAAACTGAGATGTGAGAGGGATGGATGCACGTTAGTGAGACTCAGATTTTTTTCATCTCCTGTAATCCTTTTTAGGAGAGGGGGTATCTTTAAATCCCAATGTGAGGAGTGCTGTGTTATGACTTATTCCCCAGTTCCTTTAATAGAGTGTTGCAGCACATGGAAATGAAAGGTCTCGCTCAGGGCTAGCCTCCCTCTCCCTATATTGCCAGATATGAAGCCAGAGACCAAGATCACGCAAAATACATGAGTTTACGCCTGTTGCCCCGTATAATCACACACACACACACACACTCATACACACACACACACACACACACCAGTGAGAGTGGCCTCATTGGAGAGCTAAAGCGGGACAATTAGTCCTGGTGGTTGAGTCATGCAGCCTCCTCAGTCTGGGGGTTAGGGTGCCTGCTGAGGAATTCACAGATCACACAGACTGATAGGGCCTGTTAAACAGGCCTGCTCAACTATTAATGGCTGGTTTAAACACCCCCCGTACCACCTCTCCCTGCTTCCCCCCTGCCCTGATGCAAAAACAAGGCTGAGACTGTGTCCCAAATGACACGCTATTCCCTATGTAGTGCATTACTTTTGACCAGGGACCCATAGGGCTGTAGTCTAAACTAGTGCACTATATAGGGAATAGGCCATGGGGCCATTTGGGACACAGGCTGAGATTAAATGTGGGCCAGCAGCATTTTTCTTCTTGCACCTAACTAACTCCGATAACGATAACTACCCCCTCTCCCTCTCCCTCTTTCCCCTCTCTTCTCTCTCTTCTCTTCCCCTCCCCTCCGGAGCTCTGTGGCGATGACGGAGTCAGTAATTTGTGGGAAAGAGAGGCGGCAGACGGCTGATGGTGAGTTTAAGAGAGGCACTAATTAAGAGACCTGCCGAAGCATCAAACGAACACTCCCCAAATCCACGACAGACGATGGAGAGGAGTAATGATTATGGAAATGATATTACACTCCCAGCTTTGATCATTGCATCACATTGCATTTTCCCCCCATATTTTTTTTTACATATGTGGGACTCTGTCATGTTAGGCGACGCGTTCGGTCACAAAGGAGAGTAGGGTTGATCAATAAAGATACTCTTAATTAAAACATTTTGATAATGAGGCATTATTACATTGTAAATACATTGAATTTAACCTCAACATTTCATATTGAATTTCAACACATGACCATGTACATTTCAACACATGTACATTGATCTTTGATTCAAAATGCCAAATGTCCCAATGTTCAAGTGTCTTTAACGCTTCTTGCTGTAAATAAGGTATTGGCTCTTTTACAAAACCCAGGAGTTATGGTGGTTTCTGAAAGTTTCCTACTTTCTAAACTTCTTCCACTGTAGCAGCACTTTTGGTTCCCCTTTTACTGCCTCTGTCTACATTTGAAGCTGAGAATGTGAACAGAAGCATGGCCTCACTTCATCCCCTGTGCACCTTCATACACGTAGCCTAATGTAGCACACTAAACTATTCTCACTGTTGCAGGGTTGACTTGGCTGCAGAGGGATCAGCCACTGTCACATTCAACCCCCACCCCCCTGTACAGCACACAGGGACATCACAGTGCTGCCACTCAAACCTGGGGTCGCCATGGGGATGAGCAGGGGATACGTATCAAGCTCGCTCCACTAACCTCCCAGCATCATAACGGAACGGAACGCAGTAGAGACAGAAGAGAAGACGGTGAGGCAGGAATCAAAGTGGATGAGCCTCATGGCTGGAAACAGAGCGTGATGTAATATTGATGGCCACCGGAGTGCACACACACACAGGGTGCACACACACACACACACACACACACATACACCCGAGTGCACACACACACACATACACACATACACCCGAGTGCACACACACACACATACACACACCGGAGTTCACACACACACATACACGCAGGAATGCAGGCACACGGATGTACACACACACACACACACACATCCACACACACACACACACACACACACACACACACACACACACACACACACACACACACACACACACACACACACACACACACACACACACACACACACACACACACACACACACACACATGCACAGACACATCTCCAGAGATGCCTGTGCAGCACTCGTCTGTCTCCAGATGTCAGGACGTTGGGCTGGGTGTGAGTGACAGGTAGAGCAGACTCAGAGTAATGTGGTGCTGCACGGAGGGAGTCCTACTTTGTTTAACTATACATGGGCATTAAAATGTGACAAGGCACACCGCTGTTTCTACCTCTTCTTCATTCTCCACTTCATCACAAGCATCTACAACAAAATACCAATTAGAAAGTGTTTGTCTGATCATACTAAAGCGTGCCATTTCTAGGAGGGACAACTGCTGCCTTGTCTAAGAGACAAGTTCACAAAATAAGTTTCTAGTAATGCTTTGACACAGGAGGGCCGGAAATAGTTTTGGTAAGTTTATCATGTGCTCTATGTTTTCTTTTCAGAAGGGAGGGGTGAGGGTGGTGGTGGTGATGGTGATGGAGGCAGACTGCAGGGTGGTTCTCCCTGTTACTAGCTGACCCAGTATGGATTGATAGGCTGGCTGTGTGACATGACATGTCAGAGAGAGTGGCTCGGCCATGTAATGTCCCTGGCCCTGGCAGCCCTGGCAGTGAGAGGGGACAGGAGGGGGGACAGGGGCCGTGTCTCAGAGTAGTGTTGCTGTCAGGGTGATGAAGGAAGGATTGCGTCTGGCCTGATCACAGTGCTCCATCACTATGATGTATGGAGGAGTATACCGGCCGCCTGCTTTGGGACTGTGTGTGTGTTTGTGTATGTGTGTGTTTGTGTGTATGTGTGTGTGTGTGTGTGTGTGTGTGTGTGTGTGTGTGTGTGTGTGTGTGTGTGTGTGTGTGTGTGTGTGTATGTGTATGTGTGTGTGTGTGTGTGTGTGTGTGTGTGTGTGTGTGTGTGTGTGTGTGTGTGTGTGTGTGTGTGTGTGTGTGTGTGTGTGTGTGTGTGTGTGTGTGTGTGTGTGTGTGTAGTGTACACCTCTGTGGCTCTTTAGCTAAATGTTTTCCCTTTCTTAAGTGGACCAGTCCTTTTTTCCCATGGCTCTACATCACAGAGCAGGTGGTTTGCATTATTTCCCCTAAATTCCTCTCATGACTGCAGGAATTAATCGTTCACTCACCAAGGTGGGGTTGTTTATTGGTTTGCTCTTACGTTGGAGTTGGCAAGATTGATTTCTCAGACAGAATGAGCCAAAAATCTTATTGTTAAATAATTATAATGAATGTACCTGCCTTGTATCGGAATAAAAATGCTGTAACGAAGGGCACCAGATGACTCTGTATTTAAAACAGAGACAGAAGAATCCAAACCAGGGCAACATGGAAATACACAAGTTCTCAATACTATCTATTTTCCATCTCTTTTTCAACTCTTTCCCTCTCTTTCTCTCTCCCCCTTTCTTTCTCTCTTTTCTTTCTTCCTCTGTGGGCGGGGTGTGGTTGCATTTCCTTGGGTCGGGGTCCAGGACTGTAATCAGATCACAGGCACATTGTCTGGCCAGGTAAGATGAGGATTATTCTCATAACCTTCTCATACCTTCACGCAACAATGACACAGGACATGATGAGTAAGTTGTTTAGAAAAATCTCCCCTTACACCAGAAAACACCTCCATCTGCTCTCTGTTCCCCTAACCTACAGCAGCTCAATGAGCCTATCAGCCAACCCCTGCAGTGTGCTTGTGTGTGTGTGTGTGTGTGTGTGCGTGTTTGTGTGTGTGCATGCCTGCGCGCGTGGGCGTGGGTCTTAAAGGGGCCAGCCCAGAGAGAGAAAGAGCCCTGCCGTAAACAATGCCTCCCCATCCGGTGGCAAAGTCCATACGTTGAGACAAAGCCCTCTAGAGCCCCACTGTGTCCCTCATTCACTAACACAAACATCACAAACAGGAAACCCTGAAGAGAAGGCAGGCTCCCGTTTCTGCCAGCGCCAAGTCATTCACACGCTGTCTGTCCCAAATGGCACCCTATTCCCTATATAAGGTGCCATATTCACCGACTATGTAAGGAATACGGTGCCATTTGGGATGCAACCACTGAATAATGGGGTTTGTTTCACCTCAGCGCCACAGAGAGACAGTGAATCTGTGGGAAAGGCCTAATAATGAAAACCTAAAATAGGAGGGATACTTCCCAGTCCATTTGAGACGGATCTACGGCGCACACTGAGACCAGACTCAGCGGGAAACATAGTGGGAAAATGTTGTGTTAGTTGATGCGGCCAATTAATTATATTGCAAGCCATTTAAAAATCTATCAAATAAGTATAAACCGGTTTAGGCTGTTTGAGAAATTGTAAGTATGGTATTAAAAAATGCAATACGTGTATTTCAATCTCCCCGGGCGGTGTTATATTGGAGTCTTTTTAAAAAGAGGAGCTGTGTCTTAAAAAGGAGTCAAACGTAAATTATGCATATCATATTTTGCGAGAAGAAAACATGGCCGCAGCGCAGGCAGACAGTAGAGAGGAGACATGGCTTTGTCCCGCTGCTCAGGCAGCTAGGCAGCAGCCCCGGAGGTGGTCTCTCACATTGGCAGGAGGGCGTGGAGGTGTCAGAGCAGAATGCCTGCCTGGCGTGTTGGGGGTAGTGTGGGGCATGCTGGGCGCTGGGTGAGGCTCCTCTATGTGTTGATCTGTATGGCTATTGGCAATGAGGTGTTGATGATACCACAGAGCTGTGGTGAGAGGCTGCTGCGTTCCTTAAAGCCTCATTCAAACCTTGGAGAGGGAAGAGTGCTTTCTGAGAGGAAGATGAATATTATCACTGTGACATACGCCTACAAGTGGCTGAAAAAACGTGTCACTATCTCCGAACATCTTAAATAAATTCACACTAAATCACATGAGAGTATCTATTATCCCACGTGGGTTATGATGAGGGGTTGTTGCTACAGAACAGTCATCTTGTCTGTGGCTACACGCAAGCTACAAATCATGTCACACGCCTTTACATTTCAAAGTGGAGTCCTTGTCCTATAGATCACCAGTGACGACTTTAGAACAGTCAACTTCACATCTGTAAAAAGTGATACACTACTATACCCACTTTAAACCCTCCTCCCTCAAGACTATAGGAAAACAGAAGTCACAGAGGCTCTCTGGGGTTTTCATCACCAGGAAAAAAAACTTCTAGTGATGATTAAAGATGGCTGCCGACATTCATGCACAGACAAAACAGCGTTCATTATCTACCTGGACAGAGTTGAGCCTGCAGTAGCCGTTGAGGGGGAAGCGGATTACGTGCGTGGGGTCCTGGTTCCAGCCGGCATTCACCGAGTTGCACATGACGTCTCCAGTCTCGGGGAAGATCTCCTCGATGAGCACCTTCTCCCCGCTGAGGGCGATCCGCTCACCCAGGTCAGGCGTCACCCGCACCACCAGGCAGTCACAGGGCTGGGCCGTCCTGCGCTGCTCCCGCTCCTGCTTCCAACGCTCCAACTCCTTAATCATGGGGGACAGCTGGTAGTACCGAGCCTCCTCGTACAGCAGGTGGAACTCCTGGATGGGACAGGATAGGACACACGCACAAACACTCAAATCCAAGTAATTTTCATGTCAGACCTCTTTGTCCTTTTTACGGCACTTCGATACGAAGTGATTTTCGTAGCAGGTTAGGAGAGCAGTTTTGCTAACGGTAACCCTAAACCTTTTCCTAACCTTAACCTCAGTCTCCTAACCTGCTACGTTAATTCTCCTAACCTGCTGCGTAAATTCTCCTAACCTGCTATGAAAAAAGTACTTCCGTATCGAAGTGGCGTTAAAAGAGTGTTCCCCGTCTATTATAGTCCCTCATATTCCTCTCATGGTATTTCCTGGTTACAAATGATTTTGGTTAGGCCCACAATGAACATTCAAATATCTCAGATTGAAGAATGATTCACTGGTAAATCAGATCAGTCTCCAGTTGTTTACAAGAAAGGCCTGTATTGTTTTTTACTACCAGAACCACAGCCATGCTAAACATGGCCATAGCTGCAATCAGCCAGTCAGTCTCTACTCCAACAGTAGCTGTTGGCAGGGCTGAGTAATCCTCTAGCTCTATTCTATAGAGGCCTGTGTCAGTGAGGAGAGGCTCAGCGAGCCCAGGCTGCAGTGATGTGGGATGGGATGGTACATTCCTGTGTGCAGACAGTCTAGCTGCAGCAGATTGCTAGCTGCCTTTCTCCCCCTGGGCTGTGATTGCTGGGGGCCATTTGCCCCTGCGCGCTTGCCTCTAATTTCCCACAAGACCAGATGGCACCATCATTCAACACTACCATAGAAAATACCAGGAAGACTGAGGAGGAAAGGCAAGCTATTGGTAACTAGCTAACAGAGGGGAGGTGAGGGGAATATATGTGGGAGAAGAAGTGAACATGAGGATAATTATAATATAAGCCATGGTTGATTTTTTATGCATGCTTTGCATAGAGGGGATTTTATGGTAATGTCTAATGTGAATAGTGGCCCAATGTTAAGCTCTGATATCACAATTTAATATTGCGTCAAATTAGTATTGTAAATGTGCTTGCAAAACAATCAGTAATTGATTTAGCTACCATTAGCTCTAGCTGGAAATTATACAAAGGTAAATTGCTACCTTGGAAATTATACAAAGGTAAATTGCTACATTCATGGTAGCCGCATTCATTACATTTTATTTGATGTATTTCCTGTACAAAGAGAAGGTCGAAAATATATAGAGGTTAAGATAACGTCGTCACAAATCTTGGACCAGCGCTATTGCTAACTACCAGCACCGTTGCTAACTAGAATAGCAGGTCCCATTGTTGAAAAGAGTTATGGGATAATAGAATCTCGTTGTCTTAACAATTGTCATCTTCAACCTAGCACAAAGGGAAACAATTTTCCCATGACATAATGAGTTGCCATATCCTCCATGTATTTGGTCGGTATCAGGACCTTCTAATCATTCTCTTGATGAAAGATACTGGTTCAAGAGAAAAGTTGATGATTGCAGTGTTTATAAAGTCTTTATGCACTTCTAAAGTAAGTTAGGGTTTGTGCAGAGGAGAGAAAGAGTGAGTGCCTGTTTCAGTCTGACTGCATCATCATTGGCTGTGGGTGTTGGGTGCTAGGGGTGCTGGGGGAACCAAATCTAAAAAGAGTTTTCCCTTGCCTCTCCAGAACACTGCTGGGTACAGAGTGTGGTAGGGCAATAGCAGCAAACAGCATATTCATTAACCCTGCCTGCCACAGTGAGGATGGAAGAAACAGACGCTATTTCTTCCATCCTGAAAAACCCTTCAATGAAAAACCTTCTGCTTCTTTAACCCCTCATTCAACCCCCCCATCTGAAAACCAGGAATGACCCAAAACCAACTCTAGCTGAAGCGGGCGATGACGCAACACATCTTAAGCAGACATTGTAATATGTAAGATGACAGAATGTGAAGGGGTGGGTCGGTCACTTCTTTTCTCTCACTTCTCACTGCGGCTGACAAAATACATACAGAGACGTTCCCCCTTCGGGGTGCTCTCTGAATCGAAGTGTAGCTCCTCATCCTTCACAGGTCTGAAGCCATGGATGGATGTGTTTTTAACAGGGGTCTGTCTGCAAGGCACTTTAGTCATCCTGAGCCTGAGCCGGGCAGAACAGAACAGAAAACAACAGAGTAATCCTAACGTAATGCTGAAGTGAGGATGAGAGGGGAGACAGGCCCAACAGCTCTGTCTTTGCTGTATGCTGCCAGCTCCAAGAGACAATCTATCCCACAATCCTGTGCCCAGACAGGCCGGTTGAGCTCCAAAATAATGATCCGACCTGATCACCCACTGGCAAGGCAACATCGCAGGGAAGGATGGAGGGAGAATGGATGGAGGGGGGAGGTGGAGGGAGAATGGAGGGGGGGAGAGCAAGATAGAGAGGGGAGACAGAGAGAGCTGACAGAGAGGGAGCAGACAGAGAGAGAGCAGACAGAGAGGGAGCAGACAGAGAGGGAGCAGACAGAGAGGGAGCAGACAGAAAGGGAGCAGACAGAGAGGGAGCAGACAGAGAGGGAGCAGACAGAGAGGGAGCAGACAGAGAGAGAGCAGACAGAGAGAGAGCAGACAGAGAGGGAGCAGACAGAGAGGGAGCAGACAGAGAGAGGAGCAGACAGAGATGGAGCAGACAAAGAGAGCAGACAGAGAGAGAGCAGACAGAGAGAGAGCAGACAGAGAGGGAGCAGACAGACAGAGATTGTCTTGATCCAAAACAGGAACAAAATACTTTTTTACAGCTAACTAAACCAACAAAATTAGAAGTTACCTTCTACACTGTCATTTGACATGGATATGGTAATACCACTGACCTATATGGGGTGATAATGAACAAGACAATAATGAATGTGAAATGTGAAATCAATTAGCCTTAATATTGCAATAACACTTTGTCTAGCACTGTGGGTGACTGAGAAATCTACTAGATCGTACTGAAAAATAAAGAACTTACTGTTCATTGATATAATAATATTATTCTAACATGCAAAAACACACCGGAATGGTTAAGGACCATAACCTAATTTGACTGAGCATTGCTTACACACTTTGTGATTCATTGAAGTCTGAATAATGTCTGAAATATGTCATGTGGAAGGCATATTAATGGTGGATATTGTATTATATCTACTGATTTATGCTAAATATTTGTTACTATTCCGCTAAGCAGACTTTCACATTGATTTAGCTAAACACACAGCATCGTGGCTGCCAGCAGTATAAGAGACCCAGGCCTGGGGCGACGCCAAGACTGATTGTTTTCAGATAAGAACATGCTCAAGTCCTCCTAACTGTATTTGCATTTCTTTCAGAGTTCACGTAAATTGAAAGGTATGCAGATCAACAGAGAGAGAGAGGAGGCTGGATGATGCGAGGGTGTTAATGTCATGAGTTAAACAATGAGGCCTGATGCTGCATTCGTTTGGCTTACAGTCATTGGCTGATTGGACTGTGTAGAACGGGGAGTGGATGAGAACAGCTATAGCTTCCATACAGTACACTATACAGATCAGACCAAAACCAAAATGTAATTTGCCAAAAATGTGAAGGAAGCTTTCATGTCCTCACTGTTGTTCAGGTCAGTCCCCATTCAGCCTTAATGCTTAGCCCTGAGAGTTAGCCAGGGGCTCTGCCTCTCCTCTACTCCCCTTAGCGAGAGTGATGAACTACTCCAAGCCCACAGGGGAAAGACATGGAAGTTTGGGTATAATAGGGTGAACTAAAAGGGATCCGAATGGACAGGAATAGAATCTGCTCTCCTTAGCCATCATCAACCATAGAGAACTTTACATTTTACTCATTGTGTTTTAGATCGATCAAAGTGGTTAAATCACAGAAGATTTGGCATGAGTCCATGATCGATCGTTGGCCTGAATCTTTGCTCTGTTACTAAGTAGAATAACTTAGTAACAATAATATGTGTGTATTTCCAGAGCCGGTTGGTGTGCTAAGCCGAGCGCGTCCAGGAAGGAGTCTCCTCATGCGCACGCTGAAACAGGAGCCAGGTGTGTGCAGCCACAGTAGGCTAACATGGACCAAAGTAGTGTCCCAGATAGAGCACTGTATAAAAGTGTGTGTTTTTGTGAGTGTGTGTGTGTGTGTGTGTTTGTCTGTCTGTAGACATCACCTACAGTACACTCCCTCCCCTCACATTCCCCTCTGTCAGACTCAAGACAACATTATTCTCGCTTCCTCTAGTATTCCTACTTCCCTCTCAAGCCCAGTTCCTTTAAACTGTCATGGCACTGTATTGAGAGCAGAGAGAGAGAGACAGTGGCTGGGAGACTGGGTGGTACTGTCAGACTGGAACAAGTGGAACAGGGGCTATACAGCCTGTTTCACCTGGCTTCACCTCTATAGAAATATTATTTTGTGAGAAACAACAGCTCTGGGCTTTGGTTCACATCACAGAACAATTCTATGTTTTAGACTGAATTTTCACCTTTCCTTCACTGTATACTAAAGGTGCAGTCCGGGATCTTAAGCGCTTACAAATTCGTAACATATTGTACGAATTGTAATTCGTAACATATCATACAAATTGCATAAAAACCTTTTTTAAAGATATCAAGTGAAATGTATGACGTAGTACACAATTGTGCACAATTTTCGGGGACCCATTTTGGCTCGTGAGCACAACTTTCAGAACTACTGGCTGAAATTATACAAAACCTTCGAAGCATCACTTTAGTGATAAATCAGTGGGGACTAATTAGATTAGATTTCCAATCTTTTATTAATAAAACATATGACTGCTGATATTGACCTATTGAATGTGAATGTAGTGCCAAATAATGTTTACAATATAAATTGATAGACAACGAAAACTAACATGTTAGACATTCTTCTCAGATGAGAGGGAAGCTCAAACTTTTAATCAATAATCTATCCTTTGTATATCTCTCACTGTGTGAGTGCATACAGTGCACATGATGTTATGGTGTGCAAATACAAATCATAATGTACCTTGAAGTCATCTGGGAGAAGCAGTTTGCAGGTCCTGAGGAAGCTGAGAATGTAGCGGAATATCTCTCCATCCCTGTCGATGAAGTAGTGCTGCTTCAAGCTGTCCAGCACGATGGGCTCTGTGCCATTAAACAGACGGCTGATTCTGGAAATTGAAACACACACACACACATAATGGAATGAGGTTGAGTTGAGCGGCTGCCTTCAAATGCATGAAACAATTACCCTCCATTTATTTTTCCATTTTATTAGTGCTAAGGCTGAAATGTATTAGCATCCTGGTTGAAACAAGGGGCTTAAGGCACATTTCCTGTGTTCCAGGCCTGTTTGAAGTGTCCCTTCTGCTGTGTGATTAGGACAACATACAGTGTCTCGGCTGGTACTTACAGAAATTAATGTTATGGGTTCAGTTTAAAGCTCTATTACTAAAGGGTAAAAAAAAAAAAAAATGGGTTTGCTACAATGAAATATGATATATGTTTCTCTATAGTGTGTGAATCCATGATGCATATGATAATGTCAATATTCACAGTTTCATACTCTGACACCTATTTGTGTTTTGAATACAAATATTCCACTGAATTATGTATTGATTTGGTTCATTTTTTAAAACAAGTAAGAGACGAAGTGTGACTATTACACCTCATGCCGTTCACTGTAAAAATCAGCATTCATTCAAAAAGTAATTTCTCTAAAATAACTGACGCAGGTTTCCCATTAGAATACAGAACAACAGAGGGAAATTCCATGAATGATGGACATAACTTCTAAGACACCTGTAGCTCGCCAAGCATCCATCCATAGTTGGCCTCTCAAAATGTACTGTAACCAGGAGTGAATAAGGAGTTGAAATTGCTGTAATCTGTTAGCTTTCATCCCACCATATCCTGTCGATACGATGACTTGAAATATGGTTGGACAACTACACATTTCTCTCATCTCTTGTGAGGTTGTCAAGGTACAGACGTAGGATCTTAATTTGATCACCTTGTTGCAGGAGAACCTTCCTGCAATGCAGGAAATTAAAAACATGTAGTGTATTTAAGGTTTAAAAAGGCTTCTGAAGTTTGTAATTTCCACTTTTAAATTTCTGACTTGATTTTCCCTTACAAAAAATGTATCAACCCCCCCAAAAAAATCCCTTAATTATAATACACATAATAATTCACATTTCCTGGTGCTGCAGGATATTTTCCTGCTGTAGCAAACAGTCTCAAATTAATATCCTACATCTGTAGCTACTGTAGCTCTCAACCATTAGTTCATTAATTTCACCTCAGATCTGCACTAGGTGTATAATAGCTATAGACCTGGAAGGAAGATAAATATGACATTTATGTTGGTCATTATTAGAGACATGATTGACATGGTGTCTCTATCACTGTTTTACTGAAGTATTTGTATGAGTCACTCAACAGTTTTCTGTAGAAGTGGCAGTTAAGTGTATTTAGAGTAACCTTTAAAACGATTTCACTGCACATTTCCCTCCTCTCTCCCAGAAACAGCTCTTGGCAGAGAGAAGGCTTCGCTCGCTGTTATCATTGTTTTGATGTAATCAGCTCTTTAATCATGCTAACAGCTTTTAGGTCAGCTGAGTACAGTTAAACCACAAAGAAAGACAAATTCACACAAGCTGCTTTTGCCCAGTGACTGTTAAATCCTGTTATAAGACATAACACAAGAAAGAGAGTCGCATTGGGAATCTCTATACACACAGCTGTATTACATTTTAGTCATTTAGTAGACACTCTTATCCAGAGCAACTTACAGTAGTGAGTACATAAATTTTCATACTTTGTCATACTGGTCCCCCGTGAGAATCGAACCCACAACTCTGGCATTGCAAGCGCCATGTTCTACCAACTGAGCCACACGGGACCACAATAAGTGTTGACTTTATAGTTTAAATCTCTAAAGCGAATTGCATTGAATTTCCATTACAATCCTTTGCTTTGTAAAGACACAGTGCCTGTATCAAAGGGCTTCATCAGGTATAGACTGAATCATATCATGTAGAATTTGCCCTGTTTTTCCTTTCCTGTTAACTGTATAAAGAGAGCCAGTGCAAATATGCTCTCCCTCTCTTTCTCTCTCTCTCCATCTTGCCCCTCTCTCTTTCGCTCTGGAAATCGATGCAAAATGCTTTATAAAAAACCAATACTCATCTCCCTGTTATGCCCGAGGTGTTCCTTTCTCATATGGTCTTGCAATTCTTCCAGCTAGAATTTCACCATACCCCTCCAGGCTAACTCTGTTTTTCATCTCCACTTTTTTTTAAAGCAATTAAAATGCTGCCTGTTTTTATTTTATTTATTTATTTTTCCCTCTCTCCATTTCTGTATCTCCCTCGGTCTCAGTGTTTTCTTTTGGTAAATCACAGATTCGGGGCCCTCAGCACCTGAAAGACGGACCCCTGCCCTCACCCAGCTTTGTTTCTGTCATGTCAGACAGGTAGAGAGAGAGACAGCTACACACCCTCATGCCTGCCTGCCTGGCTCAGATGAGACAGAGAGAGACAGAGAGAGAGAGAGAGAGAGAGAGAGAGAGAGAGAGAGAGAGAGAGAAAGAGAGAGAGAGAGAGAGAGAGAGAGAGAGAGAGAGAGAAGGGCAGAGTGGGAGTTTGTGAAGGACTGGAGCATCTCTGATCTCCCATCCCAGCGGTGCTGAGTAGAGGCAGCGGGGGTGAGCAGGCGGTAGGTAGACATCTCATGGACCCACACATGTCAGACTAACAGTTTAGAGTCTGAAACTCATGGCTAGGGGTGTGGGTGGGTCAAGACAAGTGCAGCTTTTCACTCTCTCCAAAATGAAAGAGACCTGAGCTGTCTTCAATAGATTCCCAATAAATTTTGACATACGTTGCAGGACATCTTACATATGTCTGTGAAAACAAATGCCCAGAGAGTGTGTTTGGATGAATGTATCAAACCCAACTTCAAGGGCGTACACTGGCTCTGTGGGGGCCAGTGATATCCTGCAATGCTGGAAGGGGGGCCTGAGTGAAAACGTTTGGGAACCCCTGGCATAGTAGATAATACCACTGATGGCTGCAGGTAGCCTAGTGGTTAGAGCGTTGGGCCTGTAACCGAAAGGTCGCTGGTTTGAATACCTGAGGTGAAAAAAAATCTGTTTTTATGCTATACTATATATCCCTCATAGATAATGGAAACCAGAGAGATTATCAAAATAAAACAAGTATCAAGTAATAACCTGTGTCAAAGGTCATTTCAAAATAGTTTCCTTGTCTGTGTAATATTCTTCTCATTTACTTTTCTCAGCCTCAGTAGAATGGAGCTCTGAAGCTTATCTCCTTAACTATGAACTCCCCAGAGCGGGTATCAATGTTTGATGACCCCTGTCCCTTAATGCAGTCTGTACAGAGGAAGATGAATACCCAGACATTAGTTACTAGACTAAGTTTCTCTACGCACTCTGCATTATTAACGCAGCAATCTTTTAAAAGTAATCATCAACTTACAATTCTTTGAACCTTGTTCTTTAATTGTCAAGTTTCAGTGGATCATGGATGGTGGACTAGGACTAGACTCCTCCATGCACACCACACCGGATGTCCTCTAAAAAGACTGCATATAAGTCTGGCTATTGCAGTGTAATTGTTTTGCTTTCTGTCAGCCATTATCCTAATTCACACAAAAGGGCTCCTCCTCCACTGGTTCCAGAGGAAAGTGCACTCCTGAGGCAGACTGTGTGGAACACTGAGGAGGCAGAGAGAGTGAGAGAGAGAGAGAGAGAGAGAGAGAGAGAGAGAGAGAGAGAGAGAGAGAGAGAGAGAGAGAGAGAGAGAGAACGAGAGAGAGAACTGGCTCTCACATACACAGTGGTATCCTGTCATTACTCTTACTGCAAAAGCACTGCTTCTGAGCTCCCTACTATACAGTATGTATGTTACATTTGTAAGGCTTTTCTCAGAGGAGGAAGGGGAGGACCATCCTCCTCAGTGAATTTCATTTATTATTTATTTAAGTAAAACATTTAAAAAGTGATCCTTTTTAGATAAAACTATACTAAATACATTCACATATCACCAAATAATTGATTAATTTACTTTTTTGCAATGGTCTACAGTAGCCTCAACAGCTCTCTGTAGGGTAGCACCATGGTGTAGCCGGAGGACAGCTAGCTTCCGTCCTCCTCTGGGTACATGGACTTCAATACAACACCTAGAAGGCTCATGGTTCTCACCCCCTTCTATAGACTTACACAGTAATTATGACAACAGAATCGGCAGAAGCAACTTCCGAAGGACGTCCTCCAACCTATCAGAGCTCTTGCAGCATGAACTGACATGTTGTCCACCCAATCAAAGAATCAGAGAAAGAGTACTGAAAGCATAAGCTACAGCTAGCTAGCACTGCAGTGCATAAAATGTTGTGAGTAGTTGACTCAACGAGAGAGAAAGACAATAGTTGAACAGTTTTTGAACAAATACATTTCTTCCAAAAAAATGAAGGAGAAGCAAGAGAGAGATCGAGAGAGTATCACTTTCAGTATCACTTACTTAGCTAGCAAATGCAGCTAGCTAGTTTAGCCTACTCAAACATCCTCCTCAAACAGATGGGATGCTATGTTAGCTAGCTGGCTATGACTATCCAACACAACACTGGAACTCTTCCAAGTCAAGATAAGCTTTTGGTTTTACTAATTTATTGCCACCGGGGCCCGCCGGTGTAAGTGCTAAACTGCTTACTGACTGTACACTGTAACTACATGATTGTAGTGGGTTTACTAACGCGTTAGTTCTATTAGCTACATTGACTATGACGTTACTTTAGCTAATATGGTGACAACGATGTAGGCTGTGTGTAACGGTTATGATATGGTTTGGAAAGTTGTTTTTGCCTGGTCACATACAGCTGATGTGTTGTGCATTGAAGTCCACAAGCGAAGGGAAAAGGTGAGAGGAGGAGAGTGCATAGATGCGAGAAGGAATACAATGTGGCTACTATGAAAGTGAACTGTGTTTACGCGTGATCAAGGGTGTATTCATTCTGCCGATTCTGTTGAAAAACTTTTCTTAAACGGAAGCAAACAGAACGAAACGGGGATAAATATACCTGTATTTGTCCAAAGGAAACACTTGTTTGCAACTGTTGGACTAATGATTACACCCTAGATCAGCTAGATGCAGGCAAGAGTGTGCAAGGCGGTATTGAATGTGTCACTGTCTGTCCATGTGTAACTGTCTGTCGCCTCAAATTTTTCTCTCAATCTGTGTGCACCAATGTTGTAAACTTTCATTTATAGGCTAGCTTGTAGCGACCTCATGATGGGTATAGGGAAAATGTGAGTATCATGTAGTAGCCTAAGCCTATCGCTGTTACATTGAACTGGGTGGATGGAATATGAATGACAGTCATCTAATATTCTGTAATAGAAATAAGGCCATGCTCATAAAAAAAATAAAAATGTCCTCCCTCATCTTAAACTGACCGCCACTGAGGTACATGGTGGTGTAAAAGTTAAATGATAAATAGTATAAACATAAGTGTAAAACAACACGGTACATTTGCATAATGTACATCCTGGTACAGTGCCTTGGGAAAGTATTCAGACCCCTTTGACTTTTTCCACACTTTGTTATGTGACAGCCTTATTCTAAAATGCATTAAATAAATAAAAATTATCAGTAATCTACACACAATACCCCATACTGACAAAGCGAAAAATTGGTTTTTAGAAATGTATGCAAATGTATAAAAAAATAAAACAGAAATACCTTATTTACATTAGTATTCAAACCCTTAGCTATGAGACTCGAAATTGAGCTCAGATGCGTCCTGTTTCCATTGATCAATGTTGAGATGTTTCTACAACTTGATTGGAGTCCACCTGTGGTAAATTCTATTGATTGGACATGATTTGGATAGGCACACACCTGTATATATAAGGTCCCACAGTTGACAGTGCACGTCAGAGCAAAAACCAAGCCATGAGGTCAAAGGAATTGTCCATAGAGCTCCGAGACAGGATTGTGTCGAGGCACAGATCTGGGGAAGGGTACCAAAAATGTCTGCAGCATTGAAGGTCCCCAAGAACACAGTGGCCTCCATCATTCTTAAATGGAAGAAGTTTGGAACCACCAAGACTCTTCCTAGAGCTGGCCGCCCGGCCAAACTGAGCAATCGGTGGACAATCTCCTCTGTGGAGATTGGAGAACCTTCCAGAAGGACAACCATCTCTGCAGCACTCCACCAATCAGGCCTTTATGGTAGAGTGGCCAGACAGAAGCCACTCCTCAGTAAAAGGCACAGGACAGCCCGCTTGGAGTTTGCCAAAAGGCACCTAAAGACTCTCAGACCATGAGAAACAAGATTCTCTGGTCTGATGAAACCAAGATTGAACTCTTTGGCCATAATGCCAAGCATCATGTCTGGAGGAAACCTGGCACCATCCATACAGTGAAGCATGGTGGTGGCAGCATCATGCTGTGGGGATGTTTTTCAGCGGCAGGGACTGGGAGACTAGTCAGGATCGAGGCAAAGATGAACGGAGCAAAGTACACAGAGATCCTTGATGAAAACCTGCTCCAGAGCGCTCAGGACCTCAGACTGGGGGCGAAGTTTCATCTTCCAACAGGACAATGACCCTAATCACACAGCCAAGACAACACAGGAGTGGCTTCGGGACATGTCTCTGAATGTCCTTGAGTGGCCCAGCCAGAGCCCGGACTTTAACCTGATCGAACATCTCTGGAGAGACCTGAACATAGCTGTGCAGCAATGCTCCCCATCCAACCTGACAGAGCTTGAGAAGATCTGCAGAGAAGAATGGGAGAAACTCCCCAAATACAGGTGTGCCAAGCTTGTAGCGTCATACCCAAGAAGACTCGAGGCTGGAATCGCTGCCGAAGGTGCTTCAACAAAGTACTGAGTAAAGGGTCTGAATACTTATGTAAATATGATATTGCAGTTTTGTATTTTTTATAAATTAGCAAAAATTTCTAGAAACCTATTTTTTCTTTGTCATTATGGGGTATTGTGTGTAGATTGATCAAGAAAAAAAAGAATTTAATCAATTTTTGAATAAGGCTGTAACCTAACAAAATGTGGAAAAATGTCAAGGGGTCTGAATACTTTCCAAAGGCACTGTATATGTGTGAGTGTATATGAAACAACCTGTATTTGAACATCTGGAAAGTCATCCTAATATATAAACTATTGATTTACTGTAATTATAATTATAATGTCATAAAACAGTGGGTATTATGCACATACTGCTAGTAATAACAAAAATGTTCACGTGTACCTGCAGTGTCTTGTCCTGTCTTGCTGTCCAATCCTCTTAAATGAACCAAACACACAGCTAATAGCGATGACAAACATGACATAATAATACTAAGGATAAACAATGGCCTTTTATAGGCATGGAGATTTTCTCACAACAAGATAAATCATGTTGGTTTATGGACAAAGAAAACAAAGAGAGTTGACAGTGATTTCCTGTCAGAGCTGTCTGAATATCCAAGGCTTATGTTGATACTTTTCCTCTAACCATTTCCTCAGATTTTCCTACAAACTGATGTATGTTTACCTTGGCTTAGCTGAAACTCTGGCTTCAAGTAATAGTAATTGACTAGGGGGGTCATTTCTATAGAAAACATGAACTAACTTCAGCATAAACGATTTGCATTACTTTAAAGTTGCATGGCTGGTTTTAGTTACAAATCATTTGGACATCGATTAGAAATGTTTTTAGATCAGTTGGTTTTGTTACTATAATGGGGAAATAACAGCTGACATTTTCCCTCTCCATAATGTACAACTAAAGTGCATAAACCTGTAGCATCATTTCAGTGAATGAAAGAGTCAGCAACAGCAATTAACACATTTTCCATGTGTTAGAAAATGTTATAATCAAATACAATTCAAATGAAGCCATATGGAGGTTAGGCTATCCAACATACAATATCAAACTAGAGAGAAACTATCATTAAAGCAATCAACTGTATAACTGATATCAAAAACTTGTAATGAGGGGTTTTGGGGGATATTGGGATATATGTCCTATAAAAAGTGTTTTTGAGCACGATTACTTATTTAAGTTTATGGTGGGAGACAATTTCAAAGAAAATGTGTATCAGTAGGCTACTCTCCTAGAATTTGTTTTAAAAATGTGAAAAATGTATCTTGGCACTATGGATAATAAACGAGACAAACACCTTTCACTTGTTGAATGAGAATATCCGATTCCTTACCTTGAGTCTGGGTATTTGGTGAGAGTAGCCAGGCTACTAGTATACATGTGTCCCCCGACGTCAATGTGAACCGGAGCATTCGACTTTGTCAGTTGAGCCGGTAGAGGGATTCCTTGTGTGGACATAGGAGATACCGGGGACCGGGTCAAAGACAGGCGTGACATGCTTCTTCCTTCCTGAAAACAAGTAAATGGAAAAACCATAGACATCATAAATTACTTGGGTCTCCAGAAAGTCTGTATCTTCCACCAGTGCGATCCTGAGCCTTATCAGATCACTTCCACGTCTGTCTGCTCGCATATTTAGCTTACAGAATATTGCCACCGTTCTAATGAAGTATGTTTGCATCTTTTCATTCAATGCTGCAGGGGAGGATGATTATTACGGTTCCAGAAAGAGGAATGCTATGTGTCAGCCTCTAGGTGGATAAAACAAACTGCAATATTATAATTAAAGGTTGTGTTATGTGTTAGACGTGATATGCCCAGACACACCAACCACCAATCTGAGAATACAGAATCGAGGGCATTTGTTCCTGATGAACTCTGTCCCTGAACCACACATATGAAAAACATTTACCCCTTACAAGATTGTCATGTTGTTTCTTTATTTTACCCCCACACAATAATGTCCTATAAATGTAAATGTAATAACAAAGTTACTGGTGCATCAAAAATAGCATCTCATATCATAGGAGTCAAGGTAAATGATATGTATCCAACACAATAAAACTTAAAAGGACCAAGCAAGATGTGAAGACAAACTACTTAGTAACTTTATAATATCTGTCATGAAAATGTATGTAAATGTAATGGTCAGGAGTTTTAATTAATTGCTCGGAATCCTCCAATGAACTTTTAGAAACGTGGGCAGGCTTTGGCCACATGTTCAACAGAGAAAGGATGCAAGTCCTCAGGCTGGTGTGAATTGGGGATGTTGGATGGAAGGCATGGGAAACATATGACCACTTCATGAATGTCAACTATCCGTTACATGAATCCCTCCCCAAACTATTCCAGAGCCCCTTCGTAACACTCAGGCCATCCAGGTAGCATACACTGGGTTGGCGCGCTTCAGGCCACAGCGCAGTCCGAGGCGCATGGATCCAGCTCGTCAGAGTTGGGTTAAACAATGATGTAGGCTATTAAACAGACATGTGGGTATTGGGGATCATAGTTCCTCAATTTTGCGTACAACCAATCACCACAATCGAACTTAATCAAGATTGATCAAAATAACATGTTTTCCTCTGTAATTTGGGCAAATTACGCACAGGCATAGGCCTGTCAATTAAATCCCAACATCTCAACTCACAAACATTTTAATTAATATCAGAGTCAGTTTAATAGGAACATATCAGATATAGTTAGAAAAGTCAAGCAACTTACATTAGGATGTGGTTTCATGAAAAAATATACATCCATCATGTCTGCAAAAATGGCGGGTCGCTGGAATAAACTAAATTATTATAACTTGAAAGAAAGGCATTTCATCAACTTGTTCTTCCATGCAAGAGCACATTTACTAAGCTTTTAATTTTAACCATAAAAGGTCAACAGAAGGCAGTTGTTAGGGTTCATTCAGCCCTTTGCTCCAGGCGAGATGCCCTGGGGCACAAAGTGTTGTTGGAGACTACAGAATTTTCCAGGGTGTTGCCCGCCTCGCTGTATACACCACCAAGCCTTCAGGAATAATTATCATTTAATACGCACGCTGGATGATATATTTCAGGCCCCAGTGAAAGAAAGACTTCAAAAGACTTAAGAAGTTTTTGGCGTATAAGGCTATCCCACCTCTTCATTTAGCCATGGGCCACAGTAACCAATACTGATAATATTGTTGGGGGAATATATACCAGATAGGACACACACACACACACACACACACACACACACACACACACACACACACTGGGTTAAGATGGGAGGAGTTGACGGAGTGGAGGGTAACGTGAAATACAGGACAGAAGGAAAGCATATTGATATTATATGATCAATATGTGGGGTAAAGATTATCATTATTAAAAGGCTATAAGCCAAGAAACTCTCACAAGAGTTTTCAAATAAAAAATACAAATACTGGCACTATTACCATTGACTCGTTTGAATGAGATCAACTGACATCTGTTCCGTGACTTTCTGTGTTATAATAGTTTCCTATTGACCAACATTCTAGCTGTAGTAGCTCTAGCCAATAACGGTTTGAAACGTTCACAAGAGTTGGCTTTCACTATGGGCAATGGTGTACCAAAGAAAGATATTTGACAATTGTACAAAGCAAAGATCAGAATGTGCGTAATTGTTATAAAATAAAATAGCCAAAAAGAACGTGCACAGTAGCAGAGATCCATAGTGTACACTTTTGCCCTCTTGAACACAGTTTACATTGATGCCCACGGATAGCCTACTTCTACCAGATGCACAATATGGCGTCTTACTCATTTCTACCAACATGAAATTATGATCCAGAGACGTTTGATTCAAAAGCGAACAATGCGTAAAATGAATGCGTAAATATGCCAACAGCATCAATAGACAACAAGGGAAAGACAACAGCCTAGACAAACATTCACACCTTTCCCAGACTGGACAAAACATAGCCCTACTACAAGTAAAGTTATTCCAAATTACCTGGTGTTGAGTATAGTTTGTTCGCTGATACTGTAGGCTATCATACCATGAGGAAATGCCGTATCTTAATATGAATTTAGTCATACCGTTTCAAACATCGTAGGAGTCCGAGGGAATCCGTGCCAGTTTCTATCAGTCCCAGCTGATGACTGCGTTCCGCCTTTTCACATGCCCGGAGTTTCGTAGAACTAGTGCCATCCAATAGCCGACCCAAGCATTCCTCAAGTAGGATCCGCTCCTTTGGAACGAAACTGCCAACACTGTATCCACAAACTGTTCTAAAACGTGAATCTACCAGTGATAACTACATTGATTAAAAAGAAGGGTCGCTGTGGCTTTAAAGATCTATAGCTGATGCTGGCTGACTTGTTCAGACCAAGCTCTTTCCACAAAAGCAGCACAGGAAGAAGCAAAGAAGCGTTCTTACCTTATACATAGAAGATATCTCTCCTTTCCCTTTTCGGTTCTTATTTGAGTCGGTCAAATCCTGCTTCGTATTTTAGCTTCTTGAGTGCCTTTTTGCTTAAATGAAACTGCCGGTCTGTTATGAGAAGAAAGCCAATAATCCCGTCTCTAAATAACAGAGCAGCGCTAAAAAAGAATTCTTGCTCCGGGCTGCCCAATCGCCTCTGGGGCAAGGATTAGGCTACAATTAGCTCAACTCTACTCGCACCCAGTCCGATTTTAAAAATAAAAAGTGATACTCTCTCCCTGTTACATAAATTATGTCTATTGCCAGATATAACGATTAATGTTACGTTTTTCGTATTTTCCGGAGAAAAGAAATACAGCCCCCGTAACGGTTTAACGTTCTGGTTTGCAGGGGATAACGGGTAAGTGCTGTTCAGTATCAGGCAAGTGTCACGTCGCTCAATATATTTAGAGCAGGAAAAAAGCAGATTTTAATCATTGTCATTTCGTCTGATGTAAAATTTCCCCAGGCATTTCCAGCTAGGCATATATTTCCATTCTCCAGTTAAATAAGTAAAACAGGGCACGCTTCCCTAGTCGTGTACTTGGAGCTATTACAAAAGGCACACTAGTAACTTGTTGACAGTGTCAATAAAATAGAATAATAATATGTAGATATCCTTGGATACTTTTCATGCGGCGATTTTTCCCTGTCCTTTCTCCACTAATGTCTCCAGTAGTAACGCCAAATGTCCTGTAGGCCGTTAAAACCAAATTACGTCTATCGACATGCATTCTGCTATTGCAGAAAGCGCCCTCACAACCTGCCTCCAGCTAAACGCGCCATTTCAATTATAGCACAGGGCTAGATGGAGAAGTCTGCAGTGAAAATGTCCTATGCAAACAGTGAGACAGACTGCTAGCCCAGCTAGAAGATTTTACTAATTTACCTAAAGATGCATTATGTTAAATGAATATAACGGTCTGGCTAAATGCTAATGTTGTTATATAAAACGCAAAAATAAATCAGTGTTGCATCACTTTTATAGCAGGCTAAAAGGCGCCCTGTGGAAGTCAAAGTGATATCTCTTTGCTCTGCCTCCTTCCTGTGCAGGTGTTCACATAGGCTTGTGATTATTTATTTATTTATTTGCGTGTTTGTTTATTTGCGTGTAAATAACTGTGAATAATTGATGTTGCATTGAGGCCAGTAATTAATTACTGTAGGCCTACTGTCGAATCCAGACACTCCACGGCGCTCAGCTATTTGGTTTCTTGATATTTGGCGCCAACCAGTGTGGGAAATGATTATTGGTCCAAATAAAAAAAAAATACTGAAGGAATAAAATAATAAGGTGAATTCGATTGCAACGAGAGCTGCCTTTTTATGCTCCAATTTGATTGATTGATCGAATTAAAACGCGTAACTTAGATGAGGTGGTTTCCTGGTTCATGTCTGGGGATTGGCGCGCCAAACCGAACGGTTATAAGAATTGGATAGAAATCAGAGCTGCCTTAGGAAGTAGCCCCCCTAACAGGGCAAGATAAACTTGCCCTCTGGCATACATTTGTTGTCTTCAGGAGTACAAACTGGAGGCAAGAAGACAGGATTTTTTTTCATTGAAGTAACAACCCTGCAGTTAGTTCAATTACATGAAGTATGCAAGGATGTTGTAAATTTAAAGATTTAAATAGCTTACAAAGTTGCCCTGGGCCCCATCAGTTAATTTCCTTAATTTATGGATTTTAGCTGAGTGTCTGATGTGAAAAGGAGAAGTAGGTCAGCTTGAAGATTTGCATGTAGTGTAGACTTAATACAGGCCTCATATATGCCCTCTTGACCACTAGAATAGCAGTTCACACACCAATAACAATGTCAAAATATTGTAATTGAGTCTGTAAACGAATCAAAATGAGGTCATTTTTAAACTAACTGGGTGTTTCCCGAGACAATAATTGCTTTTTTATTCATTTTTTATTTTTATAAGTCCAACCTTGAATGAAAAAAATCACACCACTTGACCACTTAGTGAGATACTGTAGCACTCATATTTGCATTGTGTCAGACACACACATAATCTTCCTTTTGATCAAATGAAGTTGTATTGCCCTTCAAAAGCCTATACACTTCAGGTATTTAATTCAGTAAAATGAAGTAGCCTACAATTACACAAAACCAAATGAATATTAATACAGTGCCAGAGACAATATTGTGAATGTACTCTGCATGATAGATTCTAGAATGAAAGAATTAGTCAGGATTTGCTAGGCCTGTTGGAGAGATCATATGTTCATGTGGTGTATGCATTCATTCATGACCCTATAAGAATAATAAGAGCCTGCAGGTTTAAACCAGGTGTCATTAATAGTGATGCCCAAAGCGACATGTTAAGGACTACAGTATTGTGCTATTCTATTATCCAGCATTTTGTCCCTTTTGTAAAGGGTGATGCCTGGTGTGTATGATTTCCTAGACCCATAAGAATATTAGTTTGATAAAGTGTTTATGTGTGGTTCTGATACATGCAGCAATTGGAATGCTTTTTGGTTCTGGTCTGTACAAACTGTACGTGAGACTTTGCTCTTGGGAGATCCATTTGTATGATGTGATGTGGGGCATGGGTGCACAGGAATTACAGCATCCATCCAATTTGTCAACCTCTGCACTCAGCATTGTATAAGCATATGTTTGATTGGATGACATTTCAATATTTTGTACAGTGCACCAGGAAACATACTGTAAAGGCCATTCCATCATTTCAGATGTTTAATGTGTGTCTGCATTAAAGGGAAATAGTATTTGAAATCTTAGAGGGAGATTGAGAAAACCGTTTACATATTTGTTGGTGGTACTCAAGACCATATTAACCTGCTGAGCTAAAGTTTAGAAATATCTGGGAGTCTTCAGATCTCAGGCAAGGTGCCAAACCCAGTCTGCTATACTGTGACACTTTTCCCCTTTGGCTCATACACACTCTTTATGGACATCACCTGAGTTACAGGCAGGGTAAACCTGGATCATTGGTATAACACAAGCCACTAATCTGTTCACCATTCTGCTCAATTGCTTTTCTGCTCCAGTAATAGCCTGAGAGGTGCAACATAGTACTACCTGCTGGGACCTTTGAAATGTGGTCAAAGTAATGCATTAGAATATTCAGCCTGACCACAAATCACACATTTTGAAATGAAGCATTCAAAAAAAAAGTTGGTTACCAAATTGTTCTGTTCCTTTATGCTTTAATGAGGTTCATCGAGTGCACCCTATAACTGTATGAAATACTGAAACAGATTGCAGTCGTACTCACCTTATCTAAATGCCTGCTTACTCTTTACAACTGTGCCCTAACCTGAGTATTGCACCTCTTATCGACACTCCTCTTTTTCCCCTGGCAAGTGTGGAGGAGGTTTTAAAAGAACACCCAGAACTTGATTTTAGTAATATGCATGCTTTATGGAGTCTCGCTCCTGTCAATCGCTCCATTTCTCAGTCATTTGACATTCTGCTTGATGTTGGCATATGTCTGAGGTGCAGCAGCGAAACTCATTGTTCATTATTTCAAAGACAGCATGAGAGGTGCCAGTTTATTAATAGAATGTGTGGAATTGTGTTGCATATAGACAGATAGAGACACCTTTTAACAGGCACAGAGTGATTCCCCCAAGTGCTAAATGCTGGCAATTAAGTTGGGAAAAGTGCAGAAAGAGGGCTGGTACTTTATCCTCTGTGGGAGTCTGATGCGGCTGTTGAACGTCAACTTAGTTTTGCAGACTTAACAGCATTTACTTGGGTTGGTTCAAGAATGCAACATGCAATTTATTATCAATATCATTATTTTCTTGTCTTGAAAAATGCAAATAACATTTATGACAAGGTAATTGCAATGTAAGTATACTGTAACTGACTAATGTCTTATGCCATGGATTGGACTTTACCCTAACCCTAACCATAGCTTCATGTCCACATCCTGGTTCAACCCTAACCCTATTCTCAACCCTAACCCTAACCATAGCTTCATGTCCACATCCTGGTTCAACCCTAACCCTATTCTCAACCCTGACCCTAACCATAGCTTCATGTCCACATCCTGGTTCAACCCTAACCCTATTCTCAACCCTAACCCTAACCATAGCTTCATGTCCACATCCTGGTTCAACCCTAACCCTATTCTCAACCCTGACCCTAACCATAACTTCATGTCCACATACTGGTTCAACCCTAAACCTATTCTCAACCCTAACCCTAACCATAGAGAATCATTTCTAGTGCCATCATGTGGTCTATAAGACACTAATCACAGGGGAAAATGTTCAGGGCTTCAGTTAAATCTCTCATCTGTTCACCTCTGTAGATGACAGGTCTATACTACTACTAACAGAGTAAAACCATTCTAGTCTTCTAAGAGAACTACTCTCTTCAATTCCTAATTCTGGGACTAGATCAGGAATGTTTTAGAAGATGAATGGACCAATATAAAAACAAATACATTTTCCTTTGTTACTGGCCGGTGTCTACTATTTTATTCACAATAACAATGTGAACAGTGTGATGCTTCCAGTCATATCTAATATACATCACATGCAAGGTGCCCAGTTAATGTTGCCTAGGGGGAGAAACCCAGCATTAGGGGGGACCCAGAATTGTCATTAGGGTGCATGTGTTAAAATGACACCAACCCCCTAACCTCGACTTATGCTTTACATTTATGATAATCCATCACACCACTGCCATCTTCTGAATATTTACAGTGTATGGGACGTGTTTTGAGTGGTTGGCAAATTGTGAGCTGATACAGCAGTCAGGGATCCTGTTCCTAACAGGGAATATAATATATTATGTCCCCTTGAGGGCCTTTCTGTGGGTGTGTAGCTCTGTTGTTGAGGCTAGTAATGGCCTAGGACTGAAACTTGGAGTCCTGTCCTTTTGTTGAGTGTTCAGCCCCTAACAGCAACCAGGGCCTGGGTTTGATGTGTCTTCTGAAGGCCAGCTGCTTTGTCAACACTGAGGCCTCCCTGACACTGTGGGAGCCCAGGGCCCCGGGGCAGAGGGGGGGTCGTTGGGGCCTGGTGAGAGAGATGGGAGAGAGAGAGAGACAGACACAGGAGGGGGAAGGGTGCGAGTGTGGCCATTGCCCGAGGCGAGAGGGGAGAGTGCTCTGTGCTGTGCAGCAAGCTGGCTGATAGGGACTAGAGCTGCTAGCTGATGACATTTTATGGTCACAGCATGCAATCCCACCAACTTTACTTGGAAAAAACAGTTTTGCACACTGAACGTGCAACAAATCCTCATGTTTTTGTTTTGTTTCATCCTCATATAGAATATTACATAGTACTACTGTATATCATCATAGTCTTTGCGTTTGCCTTTGTTACAAGGAGCAGGATACTGCATTTTAGACCCTAAGTCATTAGTGAGTGTTTATTATTACTCAGATATTATCAGCAGGAAATCCTCAATACCAATTTTGGTAAACAAAGACAATGGCTGCTCAAAAACCGTCTATCAGTAGCATTCCCAACACTACAGTATACCTCAGTTACTATTGAATATGGTGTGTGTTTTCATGGGCCTTTGAGTCTGGGATGTGTCTCCTTTGAGCAGTGAATCACACTGTGAATGTGTTTGCAGTGATACAGACACTTGGCCAGAGGCGCTCTTCTCTCTCAGGGCAGCAAGGCAAGCCTCTCCGCTGTGCTGCTCTGGCCTGATGTCAGGCTGAAAGGAACGCTAGCTGGCCGGGGCGCATTCGCTCTCTTCCCCGCCCCGTGGTCATAGATTTCTTTCAGTAACACTTTGCGTTAAGTAGCATTAGTTACGCCAGGTTTCCATTGTATGCAACCATACAGTGTGTTCCCTTGTACATCTTAATGACTCAGTCATGTATGGTCTCAGTGCTGCTATCCACTCTGTTTCAGCCCTGACCTCATCCTGTCAGGTCCTAACTCAGAAATACATAGAGTTATTCTACTTCTGTGAGTTCACATTAGACTAGCAGAGGTTTCAGTAGCCACTGGACTTTGATAGTGGGTATTAAAGTGAATATGTTTTTTTTCTTCAGTTTCATAGAAAACCTAACCACATCATTTTGAGGCATATTTGAAATTTGAATACTTCTATAAGGGTCCTCAGATACCTCAATAAGTTACTTGTGGTGTATCAGTTCACTATCTAAGTTTATAGCCTGTAAAACAACCAGCCTTTAATTGCCATTTGTGAATACATCAAAAACATTGAGTTATTCTATATTGTAAAGAGTCTATATATAGTGGTCTAAGACTGTACCATCGTGATCAAGAGGGATGAGACAAGAGCTCATATCTCCTGTTCTGGAATGAGTTCCTGTGTCTGTAGTGGTGCACCTGCTCTCGCTCTCCCAGGCAGCCCTGATACACAGAGCCCTAACCCCACAGGCACTCTCTGGTAACTCCTGTCTGATTAGCTCCTTAGGAGGACATGGTTCCAAAAGCAATTCACTAGACTAGACTCCCCAGTATTAATTTAGTCCCGCCAGAAAGGCCCATCCATCCTGGGCGGGACGGGCTCTGCTTTGGGCCTATCCCCCGGCCTGCTAATAGAACGCCACCGCCTGCCCTGTCACTATAACTGATAGTCCCAGGTAGTTTGTTGCCTCCACGTGCGATTCTATCCCATCAGGCAGTGCGATGCGGGCCCCTCACTCTTCTTCCTCTCTTTCCTATCCTATCTCTGTCAGCAGTCGTTCACTTGTTCAGGGCCAGGTGTCTCTTCTGTCACTCTCATCCCCCATTCTACTTGATGGGGGAGATAGACAGCTAAGAAGGAACGTGTCGGGGAATGGAAATTATTCACTGAATGCTCTGCTCGGTATGTCTCTCTCTCCTTGAAAGGAGCAGTAGGGGAAGGCATAGAGGGGAATAGATGCAGGGCTTTTCAGGTGTGTGAGATAATGATGCTGTGAGCCACGGGCAAGAAAAATTGCCTGAGTAAAAAAAAGTATTTCAACCTTGTTAGTGTGCTGTAGGTGTTATTCAGACTGCACTTTGAGTACTTTAGAAGACATGAGACAACTCTGATCTGCGATGATTAAAATCTAGGGAGACATTTTTTCAATTGGTAAAGGAACCCTGCTGATTTCTGCATTGTGCTATAGGATGTAGGATCTTAAAATCAAATAAAATCAAATGTATTGGTCACATACACATGGTTAGCATATGTTAATGCGAGTGATCATTTGTTGTTGAGAATTTTCCTGCACAAACTTGTAGTGTATTCAAGGTTCAAAAAGGCTTCTAAAGATTGTAATTTCCACTTAAAAATGTATCAACCCCAGAAATGTATCAACCCCCTTAAAAAATGTAAATTAATTATCCACATAATAATTCACATTTCCTGTTGCCGGATTATTTTCCTGCTGTAGCAAACTGGCTCAAATTAAGATCCTATATCTGTACCTGTTTGTTGGCTATGCCTGGAGGTGTGGAGGTGTTGAATGTGGAACATTATACACCATAGACTCATGCTTTACAGAAGCTAGCCAATCTCTGCACCCATAGACTAGGGCAATCCTGTCTGAGTAGTTCTATTAATTCTACCCTCATAAGCATCACATGATATTTGAAATAGACATTCAAATACATACATGCATGAAATATGATTTTGTTTCATGAGACAAAAATGAGACACTTTTTTCATCATCAATGTGACAAGCATCCCTAAGCATGCCTTTATGAACTGAAGGGTTGTTAATGGAATGTATAAATTATAACCAAGGACTAGTGGTTATATATGAGCCAATCCTAGTGTATGTCCCGTGTAGCTCAGTTGGTAGAGCATGGCGTTTGCAACGCCAGGGTTGTGGGTTCGTTTCCCATGGGGGACCAGTATGAAAAAAAAAAATGAAAGAAATGTATGTACTAACTATAAGTCACTCTGGATAAGAGTGTCTAGTAAAATGTATGTGTGTAAGATATATAGAATGAGATACATGTAACTGACAAAATAAAGGAAACACCAACATAAAGTGTCTTAATAGGGCATTGGGCCACCATGAGCCAGAACAGCTTCAATGCACCTCGGCATAGATTCTACAAGTGTCTGGAACTCTATTGGAGGGATGTGACACCATTCTTCCACAAGAAATATGGTGGTGAAAAATGCTGTCTCAGGTGCCGCTCCAGAATCTCCCATAAGTGTTCAACTAGGTTGAGATCTGGTGACTGAAATGACCATGGCATATGGTTTTCATGCCCATCAAACCATTCAGTGACCACTCGTGCTCTGTGGATGGGGCATTGTCATCCTATACCTGCTGATCCTATTGGGCCATAGCCATGGCAGACAAAATCATGGCCTGCCCAGCATTTTTATACATAACCCTAAGCATAATTTCTTAATTAACTCAGGAACCACACCTGTGTGGAAGCACCTGCATTCAATTTACTTTGTATCCCTAATTTACTCAAGTGTTTCCTTTATTTTGGAAGTTACCTGTACTAAACTTGTACGAACTGTTTACTCCGTCTACCAAGTGTCAATATATTATCTTTGTCCTTTCCCTGTCTCTCCTCCCTACTCCTCTCCCTCTCTAAACTGTCTCATAAGAAAATACTTACTCCTGTCCATCCTCATCACTGCACAGATGTTCCACACAGCCTAAATGTACTTTTACATTAAAAAATACATCTGCATAATGTCTTCATTAGGGGAAAACTACTGTTCCTTAGATAGTAACAGACACACAGGAGTATCTTTTTATCACCCAAATGTTGCAAAGATCCAAACAAGCTGTATCGGCTCTGTAGAGAGATAGCTATAGCCTGAAGGTTAGAGAACTACTCTATGCCCACCCACCAGCTTGCGTGACTAGCTTAATTATAGATCCTGTGTTTATTGATACAAGTTCATTAAAGCTGTTGCATAATTAATGTCAATGTCAGCATATAGCTTAATTAAAAGTGTTGCAGCCGATTTCACAGACGTTTTCATGTCAAATCTGAGCTCTGACAACAGCCGTGACAACTTTTGAATTATATGCTGAAACAAATGGCAATTTTACTATACATGGCATGTGTATGAACTCACACTGTGGTTACATCATCACTATTTCAGCATGCAATATTTCTTTGTTCAATAGAATTTTCACGTCATGCCATTTGTTTCAGATCATATGCTGCCACCTTGTGTTCATGTTGGATTTGTCCAATAGCAGGCAATAGAGCAATAATGTGGCCGTTAGTGTATGTGCCATAGAAATTAACATACGATTACACAGATTACATTTCATAAATGCTTATGTACTTGTCATGAAAGTGTTTTTGTATGGCTTTTGAATATGTTATGACGTCCTTCTGTAGGTGCCCTTCAACTAAAATGTTACCAAAGATTTTAACTGTGGATATACACAAAAATGTATGCACGCATGACTGTAAGTCGCTTTGGATAAAAGCGTCTGCTAAATGGCATATTATTATTATTATTATATAAATTTCTATTCAATCAATCAATCAATCAATTTTATTTTATATAGCCCTTCTTACATCAGCTAATATCTCGAAGTGCTGTACAGAAACCCAGCCTAAAACCCCAAACAGCTAGTAATGCAGGTGTAGAAGCACGGTGGCTAGGAAAAACTCCCTAGAAAGGCAAAACCTAGGAAGAAACCTAGAGAGGAACCAGGCTATGAGGGGTGGCCAGTCCTCTTCTGGCTGTGCCGGGTGGAGATTATAACAGAACCATGCCAAGATGTTCAAAAATGTTCATAAGTGACAAGCATGGTCAAATAATAATCAGGAATAAATCTCAGTTGGCTTTTCATAGCCGATCATTAGAGTTTAAAACAGCAGGTCTGGGACAGGTAGGGGTTCCATAACCGCAGGCAGACTATTCAGACGTTAGCCAGACACAGCCTTGCCATCCTGCCAAATGCTGAACCAGGCCTGTATCCAGGCTCAACAGCTTGTTGGTGGATGAGCCAGTTAACCAAATAAGATCACGTCTTAAAGCAGAGTGTTTAAGGACATGTCCTCAATAATGATGTGTTCTGGGAATTTTCAATAGAAAAAGCTAAACATCTCTTATGTTTCGTTTTGCTTTGAATCAAAGTTATTAATAGACCCCTAGCAAATCATTTTAATGAGCTTTCCTCCCAAATAGTTCAATGCAGAGGACACGTCTTGAGTGTGTTCCAGCACATTGTCAAAACAAACAAGAAATTCATGTGAAAGTGAGAAAATTACTCTGGCATGCATATCAATCAGATGAGCTCACCCACATCATCAACCTTTGATGAAATATTATTTAGATAGATGTCTCTTGAATGCAACCCGTTGAATTGAGAAGTGAAAGCAAAGCAGCAAATTTGTTATGGTAATGAATGGGAGTGGGCCAAACCGTTGATCTGATTCATGTTGTCATGCCATCACAGTGTCAATCATTTATTTGTGTGTGTGCGCGCGAGCGAGCGAATTTGTGTGGGTGTGTATGTATGTGTGCAGAAGTGTTTATACTCACCAACAGAGAGCGGTGTTATTTCTTCACAGCAGAAACATTGCCACAATTTTCTTCAGCCATGTTCATGTTTACCTCACAGGCAGAATTAGAATGTTTAGCTGTGGGCTTAACTGACATTAGTAGAAAATAGAATTATTATTGAAATAAAATAAAAAAAATTCTACAATGTTTTTTCACTTCCAGCAGACTCCTTGTATTCCTTATTTTCTGTAGCCTGGAGCTGAAAGAACATAGAAGTTCTCTCCACTGCATGTCAAGAGATTTCTCCCACTAATGAGGTAGATGGATGGCTTTTGTTTTCTGAATGGATTTAAACAGAATTGTAAACTTCCTGACTGTTCTCATGACTAATACAGAAGGCTGTTGTGGAAATCAGCCTACAGCGTTTATTCAAATACTGTCTACTCTACATATTGATCAATTTGAGCTGACATATTCTTCCATCACTCGGCTCCACTAAAAAACAAAGCAACATTTGTAGAATTGTAGGAAATTAGCTTTAAAACAGAACCTTTCTCTCTTAGCCTCATGGCAAAATGTGTAGAATACATTCACAGGAGCTGTATACCTACTCCTTCAAGAGAGCATTTCTTGTGGACTGGGAAAGAGTATCTAGGCATTTTTTTTGGAGGGGGGTGTAGATCAGCTTTAATATTTCAGATAGATTGTAACTTCCATCAATGTAATTGTCTGCATCACTTCCAATCCCCCATGTGTTTTTTTTCGCAAATATATATGTACATATATATATATATATATATATATATACATACATACATATATATATACATATATATATATATATATATATATATATATATATATATATATATATATATATATATATATATATATATATATATATATATATACATATATATATACAGTGGGGAGAACAATTATTTGATACACTGCCGATTTTGCAGGTTTTCCTACTTACAAAGCATGTAGAGGTCTGTAATTTTTATCATAGGTACACTTCAACTGTGAGAGACGGAATATAAAACAAAAATCCAGAAAAACACATTGTATGATTTTTAAGTAATTAATTTGCATTTTATTGCATGACATAAGTATTTGATCATCTACCAACCAGTAAGAATTCCGGCTCTCACAGACCTGTTAGTTTTTTTAAGAAGCCCTCCTGTTCTCCACTCATTACCTGTATTAACTGCACCTGTTTGAACTCGTTACCTGTATAAAAGACACCTGTCCACACACTCAATCAAACAGACTCCAACCTCTCCACAATGGCCAAGACCAGAGAGCTGTGTAAAGACATCAGGGATACAATTGTAGACCTGCACAAGGCTGGGATGGGCTACAGGACAATAGGCAAGCAGCTTGGTGAGAAGGCACAACTGTTGGCACAATTATTAGAAAATGGAAGAAGTTCAAGATGACGGTCAATCACCCTCGGTCTGCGGCTCCATGCAAGATCTCACCTCGTGAGGCATCAATGATCATGAGGAAGGTGAGGGATCAGCCCAGAACTACACGGCAGGACCTGGTCAATGACCTGAAGAGAGCTGGGACCACAGTCTCAAAGAAAACCATTAGTAACACACTATGCCTTCATGGATTAAAATCCTGCAGCGCACGCAAGGTCCCCCTGCTCAAGCCAGCGCATGTCCAGGCCCGTCTGAAGTTTGCCAATGACCATCTGGATGATCCAGAGGAGGAATGGAAGAAGGTCATGTGGTCTGATGAGACAAAAATAGAGCTTTTTGGTCTAAACTCCACTCGCCGTGTTTGGAGGAAGAAGAAGGATGAGTACAACCCCAAGAACACCATCCCAACTGTGAAGCATGGAGGTGGAAACATCATTCTTTGGGGATGCTTTTCTGCAAAGGGGACAGGACGACTGCACCGTATTGAGGGGAGGATGGATGGGGCCATGTATCGCGAGATCTTGGCCAACAACCTCCTTCCCTCAGTAAGAGCATTGAAGATGGGTCGTGGCTGGGTCTTCCAGCATGACAACGACGGAAACACACAGCCAGGGCAACTAAGGAGTGGCTCCGTAAGAAGCATTTCAAGGTCCTGGAGTGGCCTAGCCAGTCTCCAGACCTGAACCCAATAGAAAATCTTTGGAGAGAGCTGAAAGTCTGTATTGCCCAGCGACAGCCCCCGAAACCTGAAGGATCTGGAGAAGGTCTGTATGGAGGAGTGGGCCAAAATCCCTGCTGCAGTGTGTGCAAACCTGATCAAGACCTACAGGAAACGTATGATCTCTGTAATTGCAAACAAAGGTTTCTGTACCAAATATTAAGTTCTGCTTTTCTGATGTATCAAATACTTATGTCATGCAATAAAATGCTAATTAATTACTTAAAAATCATACAATGTGATTTTCTGGATTTTTGTTTTAGATTCCGTCTCTCACAGTTGAAGTGTACCTATGATAAAAATTACAGACCTCTACATGCTTTGTAAGTAGGAAAACCTGCAAAATCGGCAGTGTAGCAAATACTTGTTCTCCCCACTGTATATATATACAGTGGGGAAAAAAAGTATTTAGTCAGCCACCAATTGTGCAAGTTCTCCCACTTAAAAAGATGAGAGAGGCCTGTAATTTTCATCATAGGTACACGTCAACTATGACAGACAAATTGAGAAAAAAATCCAGAAAATCACATTGTAGGATTTTTTATGAATTTATTTACAAATGATGGTGGAAAATAAGTATTTGGTCACCTACAAACAAGCAAGATTTCTGGCTCTCACAGACCTGTAACTTCTTCTTTAAGAGGCTCCTCTGTCCTCCACTCGTTACCTGTATTAATGGCACCTGTTTGAACTTGTTATCAGTATAAAAGACACCTGTCCACAACCTCAAACAGTCACACTCCAAACTCCACTATGGCCAAGGACACCAGAAACAAAATTGTAGACCTGCACCAGGCTGGGAAGACTGAATCTGCAATAGGTAAGCAGCTTGGTTTGAAGAAATCAACTGTGGGAGCAATTATTAGGAAATGGAAGACATACAAGACCACTGATAATCTCCCTCGATCTGGGGCTCCACGCAAGATCTCACCCCGTGGGGTCAAAATGATCACAAGAACGGTGAGCAAAAATCCCAAAACCACACGGGGGGACCTAGTGATGACCTGCAGAGAGCTGGGACCAAAGTAAAAAAGCCTACCATCAGTAACACCCTACGCCGCCAGGGACTCAAATCCTGCAGTGCAAGACGTGTCCCCCTGCTTAAGCCAGTACATGTCCAGGCCTGTCTGAAGTTTGCTAGAGTGCATTTGGATGATCCAGAAGAGGATTGGGAGAATGTCATATGGTCAGATGAAACCAAAATATAACTTTTTGGTAAAAACTCAACTCGTCGTGTTTGGAGGACAAAGAATGCTGAGTTGCATCCAAAGAACACCATACCTACTGTGAAGCATGGGGGTGGAAACATCATGCTTTGGGGCTGTTTTTCTGCAAAGGACCAGGACGACTGATCCGTGTAAAGGAAAGAATAAATGGGGCCATGTATCGTGAGATTTTGAGTGAAAACCTCCTTCCATCAGCAAGGGTATTGAAGATGAAAGCGTGGCTGGGCCTTTCAGCATGACAATGATCCCAAACACACCGCCCGGGCAACGAAGGAGTGGCTTCGTAAGAAGCATTTCAAGGTCCTGGAGTGGCCTAGCCAGTCTCCAGATCTCAACCCCATAGAAAATCTTTGGAGGGAGTTGAAAGTCTGTGTTGCCAGCGACAGCCCCAAAACATCACTGCTCTAGAGGAGATCTGCATGGAGGAATGGGCCAAAATACCAGCAACAGTGTGTGAAAACCTTGTGAAGACTTACAGAAAACGTTTGACCTGTGTCATTGCCAACAAAGGGTATATAACAAAGTATTGAGAAACTTTTGTTATTGACCAAATACTTATTTTCCACCATAATTTGCAAATAAATTCATTAGAAATCCTACAATGTGATTTTCTGGATTTTTTTTTCTCATTTTGTCTGTCATAGTTGACGTGTACCTATGATGAAAATTACAGGCCTCTCTCATCTTTTTAAGTGGGAGAACTTGCACAATTGGTGGCTGACTAAATACTTTTTTCCCCCACTGTATATATATATATATATATATATATATATATATATATATATATATACATACACACACACACACACACATATACATACATACACACATATCCTTTTTAAAATTATATTTCCCTTCATTACTTTCCAACCCCACCACCCCTTCCCCAATTGGAGTAAACTAGTGAACAACAATGCTTAGGCCTCTACTTCCAGCCCATACATACTATATACATTTTATGGACACATAAATACAATAATTATATTTTGTTTGTTTTTACTCCTGAACTTCCTCCGATCATTTTCATGATGTCCATCTGGTTTGCTTCTATATGCCATATTTTTCTAACTGTGCTCTTTCACAAAAGCTCTCAACCTATAAGCTATATACTTATTATGGACACAGTATGCTTTACATTAGTTATCTTGTTGTTATTAGTTGTTGTTATTAGTCCCATCCTTCAGCTCCATTCAACACCTCCCATCTATCTCGTAACACCATCCATATTGGATTTCTATTTGCCATATATTTTTCAACTGTACTGTGATGTTTTACAAAAACTTTTCTATTCTCATTGTTTCTACAGATCGTAAATTGAATGTAAACATTTTTGCTAAAAGTATTATTATATTATTGAACGATTGACTATGACTTTTCAGATCACCCAGTAGTGCTATCTGCAGGGTTAGCTCCAGGTAAATATTGCAATCCTTTAGCCATTCCTGGACCTGTGTCCAAAAACAAGCTACAAATGGACAGTACCAAAACAAATGATCTAATGATTGTGTCTCTTCGCAGCAAAATCTGCAGAGCTGGGAAGATTGATTCCCCATATAAATAACATTATATTGGTAGCAAGAATTTTATATAATAATTTAAATTGAACAATTCTAAGTTTTGAATCCGGCGTAGTTTTGCGTATCAATTCATAAACACTATGCCATGGAATCGTTACGTCTAAAATCTCTTCCCAACTATTTTGCAATCTATATGGGACGGCTGTCAATCCTTTGGTCCTTAAATGAAACTGGTATACTTTTTATTTATCACAATTTTCTTTAACCAATTATATTCTTTAATGCAAGGCCGACAGACAAGTTCCTTACTTTTTCCCCCTTCCACTTTCCTTTTCCATTTCTGCGGTAATGCTGCAATTATTTGGTTGTAATTTTGGGTAGAGCAGACATTTCCATATGTTTTTGTTAGCTGCATGTGCGACATAACTCCACCAGTCCTACCGATAATATAATTTACGAATATTATACCTTTTTTAAACATTTTGTAAATTTTTTTTTTTTTTTTTATCAATTAGTATATTTGAGTTTAACCACAATATTTATTGTATTATTTGTTCTGTCGTTTCTGGAGGATTAAATTGAAATTGCAACCAACTTTATATGGCTTGTTTTAGAAATAGTGATATTTGGGAGATTATTTCCTTTTCAAATAACTTAAAGTGAGATGTTGTAATCTGAATAAAGGGAAAAAGGCCATTCTTGAACATTGGGTGAGACAATCTTACTAATTTGCTAGAGAACCAGTTCGGATTTAAGTATAACTTTTGTATGACTGAAGCTTTAGTGATAGGTCTAATGCTTTAATATTTAATAATTTCTGTCCTCCGAATTCATATTCATTACATAAATAGGCCCGTTTAATTTTGTCTGGCTTGCCGTTCCAAATAAAATGGAATATTTTTTTCTCATATATTTTAAAAAACTGTTCGCTAGGCGTAGGCAAGACCATAAGCAAATAGGTAAACTGAGATAATACTAAAGAGTTAATCAGGGTGAGTTTTCCACAAATTGACAGGTATTTATCTTTCCATGATAGCAAGATCTTATCTATTTCTGCTAACTTTCTATTAAAATGTATTGGAGTGAGATCATTTATTTAATTTGGGATATGTATTCCAAGTATATTTACATCACCATCAGACCATTTTATTGGTAAACTACATGGTAATGTAAAAATTGTATTTTTTAGTGATCCAATACTTAATATAGTACATTTATCATAATGTGGTTGTAATCTAGATAGGTTAGAAAATGTATCTAGATCCTCTATGAGGCTGTGGAGGGATTCAAGTTGTGGATTTAAAAGAAAACATGAATCATCAGCGTACAATTACACCTTTGTTTTTAAGCCCTGGATTTCTAATCCCTTGATATTATTGTTGGATCTGATTTTAATAGCTAACATCTCGATGGCAATAATAAATAGATATGCCGATAGTGGACAACCTTGTTTCACTCCTCTTGATAGTTTAAAACTTTCTGAGAAATAGCCATTATTTACTATTTACACCTAGGTTACTATACATGATTTTAACCCAATTTATAAGAGATTGTCCAAAATTGAAATGCTCCAGGCATTTATATATAAACCCCAGTCGTAGTTTATCAAATGCCTTTTCGAAGTCTATGAATAGTAGGCCTGGTTTCCCAGATTTTTCATAGTCTTCTATTGTTTCCAGTACTTGCCTTATATTATCTCCAATGTATCGCCCATGTCAAAAACCTGTCTGATTAGAATGAATAATGTCCGACAATACTTTTTTAATTCTATGTGCTAGAAGTTTTGCATCACAACACTGAAGTGTAAGGGGCCTCCAATTTTTTAAATGGACTGGATCTTTATATTTTTCACTTGTACCCTGTTTCAGTAATAATTAAATCAGACCTTCTTCTTGAGTGTCTGATAATCTACCATTTACATAGGAGTGGTTAAAACATGCTAATAACGGTCCAAACCTTTTTTGACTATATCAAAAAAGGTTTGGTATACCTCGACTGGTATGCCATCCAACCCTGGAGTTTTCCCGGACTTAAAGTCTTTAATTGCATCTAGAAGTTCCTCCTCTGTAATTTCACCTTCACATGAGTCTTTCTGCATGGCTGTTAATTTTACTTTATCAATAGAAAAAAAATCTCTACAATTTGCTTCAGATAAAGGAGATGGAGGCGACTGAAACGAAAACATATGCTTAAAGTACTTTGTTTCCTCCTACAAAATATAATTTAGTGAATCATGGGTGACTCCGTCATTTGTAACCAGCTTCAATAAATTATTTTTGGTAGCATTCCTATGTTGAAGATTAAAAATGATTTTTCCCCATATTCCATCCAGTTTGCTTTATTTTTATAATATATTACACTTGATCTTTCTTGAATAAGTTTCTCCATTTCTTTTGTTTTTCCTCTAATTTATTCTGAGCCTCTATGTTACAGTTTTTATTGCTATCTATCTGTTCTGTTAGACCTTCTATTTCCTTTGTTAGTGTGGACTCTTTTGACCTAAATTGCTTTTGTTTTCGAGATGAGTACTGAATTGCATGGCCTCTAAAGGCACATTTAAAGGTGTCCGATACAATAAGGGATACAAATTTGCTGTACCTATGTTATGTCGAGAAAAAATTAGTTATAAATTCCTCTGTCCTATTTAAAAACAAGTTATCATCCAATAGGCTTTGATTACATTTCCAATATCCTCGCCCACGTGGAAATTCAGTAAGAGTAATGTATATGCCAATTATATGATGGTCCGACCGCATTCTGTCCCCTATCAACACTTTTTAAACTTTTGGTGCCAACGAAAATGACATAAGAAAGAAGTCAAGACGACTAGCTTGATTGAGTCTCCGCCATGTATATCTCACTAGATCAGGATATTTAAGCCTCCATATATCTACTAGTTCTAATGTGTCCATGACATTCACGATTTCCTTGAGATTGTTTGTAGTGTGATTTCCTTTCTAGGCCTTCTTTCCTCTCCTACGAATTGGAATAGGGATATGTTGGAAAGACAAAATAAAAGAGTATACGTAAACCAGGGGTGCATAACTTTGGTTTGAGTGTGTCTTCTTACCTGAAAAAAACTTATTTTTGACTGTCTCCACATGCAATACTGTGGAAACTGTTGGGGACAAAATCATTTCAATGGTTTGTTGAGAGTGTTAAACATGAAAAAGAAGCAGCGTTGTGAAAATGCTAAAGACAGTTTATTAGTAGACACTCAGCAGAAAGAAACCAACCACCTGCAGAATGTCTTCCTGAAATACACATTTTGATTGGCAGTGTAAAATAAGGCAAAGGGTTCCAGACCATGTACAGGTATTTATACACTTTTGCACCAACGATAAAACAGTTATACATTCACTTGTTACCGTAAATAGTTTTGATATATCTGTGTTGTACCCATACCCACATACTTACATTTTCAAGAAACCCCATAGAACAGGGTTGGTGAGTGAGGGAGCATTTTGTAGGTTAAAGTAACACCTATATTATGCTATGTCTGGCTAACTACATAGAATCAGACCACCATCTAAACAACATATAGATTTTGGAACTGCAAAAGCCAACACACTACATTGACATAATCCTATAATATGTGCCATCATAAATATGTAATCTCTTTATTTTTCTTCTTAAAAAATATATTTAAATCTCAATATAGTGTCTATATATAATTCAAATAATGTGCATTTCTTTGTCATTGGTGACATAGAGAAAGGAATCTCCCTCTGTGCTGTATCCTTTTAGACACACTCCCTGGCTTGTCTGGGTTATTCATTCTAACTAGAGCTGTGGAGTAGAACACAATTGAATATGAGGATCATTCTGCTTACTTATTAGAGGACTATTTAGTTAAAACCAGCAACCACGTTTCAGGGACAAGTCAATAATATGACCTGTATACACTTCACAACACAACAGCATACGCAATTGAGTTTCTTCTGTTACAGACGGATTTCACAAAGCCAACCAACCAAGCATTCTAGCAGCCAGGGAAGAATCATGTTTCTGACTTATCCAGGAAACTGTGTTTGATTGGCCCCAAGTATGCTTGCCGCTCCCTGCCATTCCACTGTGCAGAATAGTTGTGGTACTCTACTGTGGCGCTATAAATCAGTGTTGTTCATAGGGGGTAAAAGAGGATATTTTGAAATACTGCTCCAATTGCTGGCTTCTCTGAACACTATCACACAGATCCTACAACCCATTGCCTGTACAGTTTGTGGGACAGTAGATTATGTGTTATTATGGGTTGTGTTAGTTGTTACCCTGTTGAGAGATCTCATCGTAAAGCTGTCCTCACAGTTGTCTGTCTTGTGTGGGACCTACAGTAGCAGATCTGAGTGTGTCTGGGCTGTGGGCCAGGGCTTACTCCTCCTCAGCTCTGAGAGCTCCACACAGAGCCATGAAAAGAGATCATAGCAGCAGCTCCAGTTGTTCTCTCTCTCTCTCTCTCTCTCTCTCTCTCTCTCTCTCTCTCTCTCTCTCTCTCTCTCTCTCTCTCTCTCACTCTCTCTCTCTCTCTTACTCTCTCTCTCTCTCTCTCTCTCTCACTCTCTCTCTCTCTCTCTCTCTCTCACTCTCTCTCTCTCTCTCTCTCTCACTCTCTCACTCACACACACACACACACACACACACACACACACACACACACACACACACACACACACACACACACACACACACACACACACACCGGCAGAGATGGGGAGGATAAGCTGCTTTGTGACTTTGTCAGTGTCAGTATAAGAGACGGTGTCAGTGTTCTGCTCTCTCTAACACTGCAGTGATATATTGGGGAATAAGGGAAAGATTGGAGTGGAGTTTCTACGTGTCCATGTGTTAACCAGCTTGTTTTACAGCAGGGGTGTCAAACTCATTCCACGGAGGGTCGAGTGTATGCTGGTTTTTGTTATTCCCTTTATATTTGTGTTGAATTAAGACCTAGACAACCAGGTGAGGGGAGTTCCTAACTAATAAATGACCTTCATTGATCAGTCAAGTGCAAGGGAGGAGCAAAAACCCACAGACACTTGGCACTCCATGGAATGAGTTTGACGTGTTTTCCAGGGTCTGATGTACAGGGGGACCCAAGAGGCATAAATATAGACAGATATTCTCTACACACACTCACCATATCATTACTGACATAACAATCAGTGATATCAGAAATGAAAATCCCCACAAAGAAGCACTGAATATATCCATTATAGAAATACATAGAAAAATATATATAGTCATCTGAATGCCCTTTGTACAGTTTTTAAACATCAGTGTCAGAAAAAGCCTTGATGACAGTGATGCGGATGTGTATTCTAAAGGGTAGTGAGATGGTGTGGTAAAGTAGTACTTAGGGATTCTTAAGGGGGATGGTCTCCTATATGACCGCCCAGGCACACTCTTCAGCAGAGGTGTGGCAGACTAATGCTCAGTCTGTGTCAAAATGTTTTTGGAGAATTTGAAACATTTGCTACACTAAGTGCAAAATTGATAGGTGGGTACCACTTCACTTAACACATTTTAAAGCATTGAACTGTCTTTTCACATCACTGACTGTGCAGTGATAAATTGTTTGTGAGTTCAATGTTTTGTAGTTAGGCATCGGTATTTAGTACCACATTGACATGCCTGACCGAGGCATTGTTTTCACATGATGATCTTCTAGTAATACTTTTAAAAGGAAGTCATTTTTATGGTGCACTTCTCCACTTAAAGCCAGGGGAGATTTGAGGACTCAAATAGAGATTAGAGAGTCAATCAATACAAATCTTTAAAAGGTTTGGAGTAGTTAAACATAAGGTAGTCCATGTAATAAAAGTCATAAGCTCTCTGTCTCTCTGAAGTGCTGAGCTGTGCAAAGTAGCGATGGGTTAAATGAGTTGAAGTCCTCTCAGCCTTGGGGTTCCTGTCTTTAAAACTGGGGAAGGTGAGGTTATGTGGGGCACCAGTCCTACGTAGTAAGAAATTAGCCTCCTCCTCCATGGTCTCAAACTTGCCGATGAAGTTGTAGTCCAGCAGACAGGGGCTGCAGAGCTGGCTGGCAGGCTCCCAGTGAATGTCCATGCCCACAGGCCTGTGCACATCCAACAGATACTGCATGAACTCTTGGAAGGTCACTCCGCTGCCCGTCCTGAGGGCCACCTTGGAGGCGTTTACCCTGTACTTGGAGATGATGGGCTTCCCGAATACAGGATGATAGTAGGTGTTGGGATTCTCAAACTTGTCCCTGAAGGCGGACACCAGCCTCTCCAGGGGTTCGCGGACAAACAGGACTTTGGTGTAGGTCTCCAGGCGCCGCGTGATGCCCTGGCGGTCAAAGCTGTCCAGCCTCTTGAGGTGGTTGCCGTAGTGGACGGCGTCGTGTTTGATCTCGTGGGTGGATGACGCCAGGCCAGACAGTACCATGAGGATCCTCTTCCAGTTGGAGCAGCCCGCCTTGGGCACCTAAAGAGATAAGATAAGATAACAAAAATACTTTATTAATCCGCCATGGGGATATTGGTTTGTCAAATCATTGCAGCCAGCATTATAGTCACAATGACAAAATACACCAATAATCATTATAAGTTGCAAAAACATAAATATCAGTATATAACAGCAATATTAAAAAGTCCAATAATCAATATGTAATAATCAGATCATCAATAGGCCACCTCGCAGTACAGCAGCTTGTACTTGTCCTCCACATAGATCCGGGACACGTGGTGAGGTGTGATTGTCCTGGAAATACTGCTCTTGTACTTGGCACAGACCTCCTTCATCAGCCTCCGCCGAGCTTCCTGGATGTGGGACAGTCTGTGCCACTGCCAGCTCTCCTCAGGAGAGTCCGGGGAACCCGAGGAGGAGGAGGAGGAGGAGGAGGAGGAGGAGTTGTGGGAGTTGTTAGAGACCACAGGGCTGGTTTTCAGTAGTTTCCTGTGGCGCTTGGTGACGCGCAGGGAGCCCATGTCCTGTTCCCTAGAGCCAGGGGTAGCTGACTGTCTGGTCCACTCGAAGGCAGGGAACTGCATGGGGGGGATGGGGCTGGTTAGGCCTTTCACAGCCAGTCTCTGGTCCTGGCCTGGGCCGACCCTCACACCCTCACCGTCCTGAGTACACAGCGCCTGACGGACAAACATAACACATCGACTTTACACATGGCACTGCAAGATGTAAAATGTATGCAAGACTTCAATAACAGGTGCTTCTACACTTGCATTCCTTGCTCTTTGGTGTTTTAGGCTGGGTTTCTGTATAAGCACTTCGTAACATCTGGTTATGTAAAAAGGACTTCATAAATACATTTTATTGATTTGATTGAACAGGTGTTGATTATTTAAACTTCTCTGGCATTCAAAATGAAAATGTGTTTATTCAGTGAAACACTCCGTGAGCTAAATCACCAACACTCTTTGGTGGGAAAAAACTTTAGAGAATGAATCTATAAATTCCTGATTTCTGCAGTGTTCAGACACAACACTTGGTGGTGATGTTTCTCTACCTCGTGACCAACTCTTCAACCTTTCCGATTGAAATGCCACACAACGTAAATGACTCTGGGTGAACTACCAATAAACGGAGCTCTAATGTCGTATAAATGTCTTATAAACACTTAATAGGAAATCTAAATTAGAATCATCTACAGGCAGATTACCATGGTAAGATGGCCTGAGGCTATCATGCATTCTGACATTTTATTTCAATTAAAAGCCATTATGGCAACATAAAGCTAAAAGATTGCATGTATAATCCTCATTGGTGATGGGAGCACATCATGAATCAGTGCTCATCTCCTTTCTGACATCCAGTGGATCAGATGCCCAGTACTCCCACCTACATCCCCTGGGAAATCTCCAAAGGAGGAAGGAGTAGTAGGAATGGTTCCCTGACCGTTTCATGTTGGGAAGCTGAGCAGGATCAGCCACAGTGTAGCCAATCCACATCAGACACCCACATGCAGGTTTCACACTAATGTAAGTCTCTCATCTCTATTGAGAGCGGGAGATCAGAGCAAACTGAGGTCAGCGGGAGGAAAAAGAGGAACCAGAAGGAGCGTGCCTGACGTAGCAACCAGCCCTGGCTGTTCTCTCTCTCCTGCAGCTTCACAGCCTCACACTGAACCAGCCTCATCTCCAGGCTGGTATTAAAGGGGGTAGTAGTCTGAGCCCTGGATGTGCCCCTCTCTCTTTCTCTCTCTCTCCTACAGCTACTCACTGACACAACCCCCTCATCTCCAGGCTGGTATTACAGTATCTAGTAGTCGGATCCCTGGCTGTGGCCTATCTCTCGCGTTCTCTCTCTCTCTCCTGCAGCCTCACACCAAGACTTCAACAGAGCCTTTAACCCCGGGCTCTCCCTGGGCTGGACCAACTCAGTGGCCTTGTGGTTAGAGTGTCTGCCCTGAGACTGGAAGGTTGGGAGTTCGATACCCGGCCGAGTCATACCAAAGACTGTAAAAATGCACCTCAGTCTGTTTGGCACTCAGCATTAAGGAGATATATTGGGGGTAAGGCCCTGCAATAGACTAGCATCCTTTCCAGGGGATGTACTTGTTCATCAAGCTGCCTCACGCTACAGAAACAGGAGATAGGCTCCTGCTCCTATGAGCCATTCCAGCTCGCATAAACCAAGACTACTTTACTCTCCATGGGCTGCAGAGAGCTTGCCCATTAGGGGGAGGCCTCAGGTCAGCCTCTCTATACTGATGTTATCAGACACACACACAGAGAGAGAAACAGCCCTGCCACTCAACACTTTATTAGATATAAGAAAGAAACTGACACAATCTCTCTCTCTGTCTGTTTGAAAGAACGAGGAGGAGTAGAAAACAACGTACCTCTCTGGACTGCCGAGCTGTTCCTCTTAGCTTCACACCTGGGAAGAGAGAGAGAGAAAGATAAAGCCCCTTAAATTGAAATTGAATTGAGGGGGAGAGAGAGAGTGAACGCTTAAGCAAATGAGACAACATGTTTTGTTAGTGCTTGTTGAGGAGGTAGCCCTTTGATGCATCAGACCCAAGTAATGGAGTGAGTTCCCCCTGCTGTAATATCAGGTAGAAGGCCTACTGCTGCTGACTCACTGCATCTCCTCTCCTCTCCTCTCCTCCGCACTAGCTGCTTTACACAGGGGGGCACAGAGACAGGTAGCTAGCTAGATCTATTTAAGTAATGAACCTGCAGCACCATGAAAAGTTGGTAAATGAGTTGTGTTGTGATGGTCCCAGTAGTGGGGTGAGTAGGGAGTCAGTGAACTATGTGCTAGGTTGATTTCTTAGCGGGGTTGCTAGGAAAGATAGATTGGTTCTGCGACATAGAGAGGAGTGTCTGAGCTGGACAGGTGGTGGTGGCGTGTCTATTGGCAGATGTGATTGAACCAGTCAACCAGTGGGACAGGACAGACAGGACAGACAGGCGTTGTGTTTAGTGTGTCGTCTTTCCCGGGGTCCCCCCCCCCCCCCACCCTCCCTCATCCCCCCATCCCCTCCCCCCCCCCTCTCCCATTGATGTGTAATCAGGCCGACAGCTCGGCGGACGGCTGTGCGGCTGCTAATGGGAGAGGGGCGCAGACACTTCTGCCTGAGTGGCCTGTCACTTCCAATCTACAGAGGGAAGTGATAGGAACCTGCAGAGAGAGGGGCCCCAGATGTGGGTCACGGCCCACCACCCCCCTTAACTGATGAGAACTGCAAGGCCCCTGTCTCCTCTCACACTTAGATACGTCTCAGAGGGGCTGGGAGAAAACCATACAACCATACAGCCAGATACAATGTTGTTTTAGATTAGTATGCACTGGAGAAGGGCTTGGAGGGTTGGTTGTTGTAGTGTCTGGGCTTCTCTTTATTCCTCTGTAGCAGGCTGAGGGAGGTGATGGCACTCGGTTTGACATTTTCTAATCTTGTTCGGGTGTCGGAGCCTTATTTGATCTCCTAACCCTAATGATGGCTCAGTGCATCTTGTATGTCAGTTGACATTGTTGAATATAAAACACATGCATATCTAACAGGACACACCACACTATTACTAAGATAACATTTCCACTACACACAGCACTGCTTGGCTCCAATGGCTCACACACACACACACACACACACACACACACACACACACACACACACACTGTAGCATCTTTCTTGGACTATCTCATCTAGATACATGCTTCACCATTGATCTGGAACCCCATCAGACTGGTAATTGAAATCTCCTGAGGTCTAATAATTGCTTCCTGCTAAGTGCTGTTTTTGTCAGGAGCACTGTGTTGTCACTGACACTGCTCTGCTCACTAGCCTGGTACCAGATCTCTTTGTACTGTCTGGCCAACTCCTACTGTATGATAATTGTCACATTGTATGGGGTTGGCAAGCCTGCCTAGGCTATATGCCTATGATCGAAATCAACACAGGTAGGCTGCAATTGTTTTCAAATATGTAGCCTATTTGACTGATAGACCTTATCTTACATTTTACAATACATTAAAATTAATTTTAAACTACATATTTAGTCTACTTAGCATAGGGAAGATCATAAAAATTCCTCTAATTCCTTTTCTACAAATGACAGACGCAATTTATCTGTTTATTTTACCAGCATTGCTCCGCGTAGACGCCAGAAAAATAGACAAACAGATCTGGGACCAGGCTTTTGTTAGTGATGCTGCTCACTGTCACAACCATAGCTTTACCCATAGAGAAACAGTATAATAGTGTTATATTTAATTGTGTGGCTTTAATGTGCTGGATTAAAGGCAGCTTTACCCTGTGCTGGATTCCCCTCAAATTAGTACAATCAGTAATTCCAATGTGGGCCTCGTTGGGGTCAATGCCAGTTCATTTCATATCTGTTGAATTGAATACAGTTGAGTACATTTCTTCACTGGAATGCAATTCAATTCCTGAATTGACTTGAATTTAGATGTGATTGACCTGGTGGATAGGTCATTGCATGTGCAATACATAGCTATAAAAATCTCAGTATTTCACTGATATTTCAAATAAAAAGGAAATTAACCTTTGCCTTTACTAATACATGTTCTCTCTCTTTCCTAGTTTATCTGGCTACCAATGCATTCTGGGTGCTAGGGAATACCCTGAATAGCATCAAAATGCCTTACAGTAAAAAGCTGTGTGTTTCGTTTCGTAAACAACATTTATGTCTCTACCATGAATTTGGTTGAAACTAATATATGTTGCTGTTTGATTGCAATTTCATACTCAGTCAATTTCACTCTCAAATGAACTATTCTATAGATTTTCTCCAGGCTGTGAAACAATGATAGATTTTAAAATTTGCTTCCTTATGAGGTTCAGCAAATTCCTTTTTACAAGTTAGGAATTCACAAAGTCCATGGTGAACTGTTGAGATGCAAGTAAACAGTGGTGTTCATTTGTCTTTTATTGCTGTGTCACAAATTGCAGCAATAGTACAAAACCCAGGTGAATCAAATGAGCATGTGAGTCTCCATTGACTTAACACATTCATTGTGATGGATAGCATAGCTGAAATATTCTTCCTTTCATTCAATAACTATTTTCTCAGTTATTTTTATCTTCCATTACAGTAGCTGCCATTGAGAGCAGATTGAAGGTGGATAATGGATATTAATGCATTGTTATGTGATGTCCTCAGATGCGTTGCCTTCCTGCCTAACACCTTCAGAGAACACTCTGCATCCCTACATCCCCAACCTTCAGCTTCCCAAGGTTATCCTTTCAATACGTCAGGTACCTGAATATTCATCTTTCAAGTTTTATTAGTCGTATGTACGGGATACGAATGGTATATATTGTCCAACGAAATGCTTACTTGCAGGTTTCTTCTCGACAATGCAACAACAATAAGAAATAATAAAATATAAAAATACGAACATTAAGTAAATGCTCAGTAGAAAAGTTGAGCAGGAACCGGCAAGACGCGTACCCTCCTCAGCGCCAACATCTTAATCATAATCTTAATCAATGTAGAACCAGGTCGGTGTTACTGTGGGAGTCATGAAAGCAAAGGCCACATCATTAGTGGGATCCATTATCGCCTTTCCGTCTGAAAGACCTCTGTCTCTTTACGGCTCTCCTCCGATACCGACACACATCAAACGCTTCCTTCCTTCCCTCCCCCCATCGCTGCCACCACAGCCGCTCACCTCACGCAAACGCAGCCGCGGCTGCGAGGAGCATGAGGGACAAAAACAAGGTGAAATAATGAGCTTGTTAAATGAAGGATCACTGCCATGGACACAGGGAGGGACTTTTTAAATGCCCTATTCTTAACCAGAGGAAACTCAGGAGAGAGCCTGGAGGAAGACAGAGAGACTTAGTGACCAGGCCCCCCTCCAGGCTTGTGCCCACGGTGGGTAAAGAGCAGCACAGCCAGCAGCCACTAGCCTTCCATCCGTCATTCAGCTCACAGAGCCTGTAGTGTCTTATCTCTTATTACTTTAGGGATATAATAAGGAAGACTCTGAATACAAGGAACTTGAGCTTCACATTTACTGAAGTAATTAGCAATACAAGAATAACGTGGGGCAACACTGCGCATGACCAAGGGTGCACACGCACACACACACACACCCACACGCACACACACACGCGCGCGCTCCTGAAATGCCTCCTCAACGTGTGGGAATACAGACACTGACTGTGATGTGGTTTAACAGCAGAAATCACTCAAGACACAGTGGCATTAGGTTGTAAGCTCTGGTCCATTGATGTTGCAGGTTGTAATAATAGATAAAAAGATGTTACAGCATTCGGCAGCTAGTGCCAAAATCCTCTCCGTTTTGGCTTGTGAGACCTGCAGCTGTGGAGGGTTGGTAATGAGTGAGTTCTGGTCTGTCTGTGGGCCTATTGGCCAGTCTGTTGGATGGCTCTCATGAAGCTGGATGGTGATTGGCTCTTATGACCCTGTAATTACACATAAGGTCAGTATGACCACATCACCTTGGTTGATATTGGACATTATCTAAAACTGCTTGAGGGCACAGCTGTATGAGGAAAAAATGAGATTTCCTGTATGGTGGAAGTCATGGGGAACTGATACAGGGTGATGACCGGTTATGGGTGGTAGAAGATATAGAGAATTTCTAATGGGGATTTTTAACTCTCAAAAACTGAGAATGTGTGACTACAATAATGAAAATATAGAGCTGATCATACATCTTATGATTCTGGTATAATTTAAAAGAAGATATTTCCCAAGGGCATAGGCCTAGACACTCTTCTGATACGTGTGTTGAATTAAATCTCAATTATGTTGCTAAATTCCTCTGACCTCCTGTACACCCACTCCTCCCTAATATCCATCTAAACACAATTCCATTTCACAGGTCCTTAGAGGGTACATGTAAGGATAGTTTTATTAGTGAACACATAAAATACATCATATATGCGCTGCGTGACGCTGCAAATGTATTGGCTTCTATTCAACCTTTGATCCCAACTGAAGGTCAGAGATTGGACAGGCTCGTAATCGCAGGGGTCATAGGCTACAGTCTTATTAGTGGAAATCTGAGGTCAGGCCAGCATGTATACAACCCACAACCAGTCTGCATTAATCAGCAGCCCATGATGCATTAATAACACATGGCTTGACTCATATGGCTCAGCTGTAAGAGTACAAGCTAAGCATATTGAACCACATCAATATTCAGTGGAATAGAACTGAATGCAGTGGAAGCTGAAAGAAAGCTATTTAAAATAAAGTTGGAGATGCCTGCTGCCTCCACATGAACATCTTCAGTATATTGTTTTCAGAGTAGTTTACTTTCATGCTCCGAGGCGTTACAGCTGTTCTAGCCAAGGCATCACCACACTGCTGCTTATTAGTTTATAACAAGCTCAAGGTAAGGAAACGCGTGCAGTGCCTTCGTATAGCTGATTTCCATGGAAACTGCGAGTAACAGTGTTATACTGTACGTAGTCGGATGGGAGGGGGTGGTTGTGTTAATATCATGCAGAGCCGTCAGAGGCATGGTTGGTTGGCAGCTCGTGAAAGCAGAGATGTGTAAACAAATGTTACCTGCCAGCAGCGATCCACTGGTTAAGTGAATTATCTGGGCTGAAGCCGCAGCACCAGAAGGCTTTAATTGGCACATATCTTATTAGGATGCTGGAGAAGCTCTTGACCTATCCGCAGAGCACGCACGCCACAGCAGCACTTTAGGAGCCCCTCCCCTCCCCTATCGATGACAGCTCAGACAGGGTGCTGGAGGTTGTTATAAAAGTTCAGAAAGTGGAGCACTTCTTTGCACATAATGTTGGCTGGTTCGCTGCCAGATATTAGGAGAGGGTAGGGAGGCAAGTCCGCAGGGAAACGGCTGGCTGCTCTCTTCCCTGTGTCTGTGGTGGAGGCAACAGATGGAGAGGAGGACTGAAGAGTGGAAGGTGAAAGAAGAGAGAAAAGCTAGATCGAACAGAGAGAAACGGATGAAAGAGGGGGATATTGCCCTCAGTGTTTCCATGTGGTGTCTGTGTTCAGACTACACATTATCTCTGAGCCACTGGACCCTGTCTCCTCTCTGCCGTAGTTGAGATGCTCTGCTCTGCTCTCCTCCTCTCCTTTTTTCCTGCTCTCCTCCTTCTCCTCCTCTCCTCCCTCTCTTCCGCTCCTCCTCCTCCCTCTCCTCCTCTCCTCCCTCTCCTCCTACCCTCCCTCCCTCTCCTCTCCTCTCTCTCCTCTCCTCCTCCCTCTCCTCCCTCTCCTCCTACCCTCCCTCTCCTCCTCCCTCCTCTCCTCCTCCCTCCTCTCCTCCTCTCCTCCCTCTCCTCCCCTCCCTCCCTCTGCTCCTCTCCTCTCTCTCCTCCTCCTCCCTCTCTTCCTCTCCTCCCTCTCCTCCCTCTCCTCCCTCCCTCCCTCTCCTCCTCCCCCCTCTCCTCCTCTCCTCCCTCTCCTCTCCTCCTCCCTCCCTCTCCTCCTCTCCTCCCTCTCCTCCTCCTCTCTCCTCCTCTCCTCCCTCTCCTCCTCCTCCTCCCTCTCTCCCTCTCCTCCTCTCCCTCTCCTTCTCCTCCTCTCCTCCCTCCCTCTCCTCCCTCCTCCCTCCTCCTCCCTCTCCTCCTCTCCTCCCCTCCTCCTCCCTCTCCTCCTCTCCTCCTCTCCTCCTCTCCTCCCTCCCCCTCCTCCCTCTCCTCCTCTCCTCCTTTCCTCCTCTCCTCCTCCCTCTCCTCCTCTCCTTCCTCTCCTCCTCTCCTCCTCTCCTTCCTCTCCTCCTCTCCTCTTGTATCTTCATTAACCTGTGGTGCTCTACCTGCTGACCTCCATTTGCTGTGAGATTGGTAACATGAATTGGCCCTGTCACTGTTTACCCTGGCCTCTCTTTTAAGTAAGCCCTGCTGTATTCACGCACTCTTTGTTTTCCTGTCCCCGGCCCCATTGATTACAGGCAGGCCTGATGAGGGCGGACATGTGAGTGGAGCTGTGGAACAGGGGTGGAATGCTAAGTGAAATAGAATGCAGAGGGGACAGCCCCGTCCTTGTATCTGTGGATAAGCTTCAATGCTTCTGCACTGACCACAGTTCAAGTCAGTAATCCTAGGAGGATGAGGAGTGGAGTGCCAAGGGTTACTATGGGTCATAAGGGGAAGATTGCTGTCTCTCAAAACAGGAGTAACAACCCAGACTTTTGAAGGTGGAGGGGATTAGAGAAGATGCTGAAACAGCCTGATCGTATTGCTCCTTGACACTGACCTACACATGGGCATCGCTCAGATTGATTACCTGTCAACAGCAAACCTTGGAAGCTGTCTTTATGAGTTCAGCAGGAAGACAGGATAATGGCAACAGAAATGGTTGAGCTCGACACTTAGACTGCTTGACTTTTTCTGTGCTGTCGAAACCAAGCAATGCATTCATAACAAGCCCTGTAGACTCTGGGCTGCAACAATCACAACCTCCGCCTCCCCTTCAATAACACTCCAGGCCTCTATGGTAACTCCTCTTTAGCTTTAAGCCTCTCCTATTTTCTGCTACTGCCTTCCCTCCAGTCTCAGCCCTCTCCTATTTTCTCCTAGCTACCCTCCAGACCCTTACTTGCCTCCCCATGCTTGTATTCTACCTTTCCCCCGAGTGCCTTATCGCTCAAGTACCCAACCTTTGGCCTCCAGCCTTCAACCTATAATTTCTTCTCACTTTGTGCTATGTGCCCCCTGACTGCATCTGCTTCACTCCAATAACAAAACAGCAGCAGCAGAAACAACAACAAACAACAACAAACAACAACACTAATAGTAGTACCTCTACTACTACTACTACTACTACTACTACTACTACTACTACTACTACCTCTACTACTACTACTACTACTACTACTACTACTACTACTACTACTACCTCTACTACTACTACTACTACTACTACTACTACTACTACTACTACTACTACTACTACTACTACTACCACTACTACTACTACTACTACTACTACTACTACTACCTCTACTACTACTACTACTACTACTACTACTACTACTACTATTTCACATCAGGTAACTGATGCAAGCAGTATAATCAGATTTAAAAAACAGATACAAATACACCTTATGGAACAGTGGGGACTGTGAAACAACACAAAAATAGGCACAGACACATACACACATGGATTTTCTGTTGTAAATTTGTAGTAGTATGAGGGCACACAGTGTGTTGTGAAATCTGTTATGAATGTATTGTAATTGCATAATAAATACTACTACAACTTTTTTTTTTGTCATTTAGCAGATGCTCTTATCCAGAGCGACTTACAGGAGCAATTAGGGTTAAGTGCCTTGCTCAAGGGTACATCGACAGATTTCTCACCTAGTCGGCTCGGGGGTTAGAACCAGCGATCTTTCGGTTACAGGCACAACGCTCCTAACCACTAAGCTACCTGCCGCCCACTACTACTACTAATACTACTACTACTACTACTAATACTACTATTACTACAAAAATCATGATGATAATAATAATACATCATTTTTAGTATTTTTCACACAAGCAGCTCCACCTTCCTGTCTGATATTGATTGGGTGGCTATACTGTGCAGTGTTGTGTTGTGCTGTGTTGTGTTGTGTTGTGCTGTGTTGTGCTGTGTTGTGTTGTGCTGTGCTGTGTTGTGTTGTGCTGTGTTGTGCTGTGTTGTGTTGTGCTGTGCTGTGCTGTGTTGTGCTGTGTTGTGCTGTGCTGTGTTGTGTTGTGCTGTGCTGTGCTGTGTTGTGCTGTGTTGTGCTGTGCTGTGCTGTGTTGTGTTGTGTTGTGCTGTGCTGTGCCTGATACAGGCTGTAAGACAGGCTGGGCTGAGCGTCACAGCACAGCAGCTATTACTCAGCTTCCTCCAGAGCTTGGTACTAATGAGAGCAGGGTGTGTGATGCCGCTCCACTCTGCTCCACACCACGCTGTCTGTCTCTCTGTCTGGCTGATGCTCTCAAACGCCTGAAATAACTCTCCCACACGTCAGGTGGCTCGTGCCCCTGGGTCTCCAGAGCTGAGGTGTCACTGGGAGATGTGAAACACACACAGCTACTTGTGGATCCTGCTAGGGATGACATAGCCTTGCATACTGACTGCTACTGCCAGCACACTACAGTGCTGATGTGCCTATGTAAGAGGAAACAAACCAAAATAACTCAAGCAAAAACAAATCTCAGACACTAAGGCGTATAGTGAGGGACCTTAAATATGAGGGGAAAACAGCCTTGTAGAATCTGTCTGGTCTGTCTGGGTCTGTTGGGTCTGTCTGGGTCTGTCTGATCTGTCTGGATCTGTCTGGGTCTGTCTGGGTCTGTCTGATCTGTCTGGGTCTGTCTGGTCTGTCTGGGTCTGTCTGGGTCTTTCTGGGTCTGTCTGGGTCTTTCTGGGTCTGTCTGGGTCTGTCTGGGTCTGTCTGGGTCTTTCTGGGTCTGTCTGATCACTTGATAATTTAAAATGCTCAACCACCTTGCCTGCCACACACATCCTGCCTGGCTAGGCTCCACCCCTCTCCTCTCTCTCTTTGTGTCTCGCCTGCCTTTCTGTCTGGAGGTGTGGGAAAGACGGGAGAGAGAGGTGCGGCTCAGCTACCGGCGCTGGTAATTTGACAGCTAGCGGACTGGACACGCTGTAATTGGAATAATATTTATGTGTCACGTGTGACAGCCGAGGGATTTCTCAAATTTCTCCATCCAACTCAAACATGGGAGAGAATCGGTGTGTCAAGCTGTAGTAAGAAAACACAAATGTTAAAGACATGAATAGTGCAGACTTCACTAGATGCCTGGCCAAAGAGATCTGGGTTAATCAGACAAATGAGACATCTGGCCTTTTGTCAGATGTGTTTGTATCTGAGGCGGAGGGGGAATACTCTGCTGGACTGGACTGCTGCTGCCGATATGACTGGGCCAGATTGTGGTGCTGCTGTGAAGAACATGCACAGTGCTGTTGGTTTCTGCTAGTTTAATGACTTCTGCTTAATGATCCCCCCTCCCCCCGTACTGTAATACAAATGGTTTACGACCACAAATAACATATAACGTGGATATCGATTTTGACACTTCAGCATGCTTTTGTGGCACATTCGAAGCCATGCAGGCCAGAAGGTTGAGGGTTCACCGACCACCACGGATGAGCTCACCCTTCCTGCCTGTTTCATTACACTACCATCAGAACCGGCTGCAGACAATGATCAGCTAGGGGGAAATCAGATTTTCAACATTTTGATGCTATATTTATAATTATATAAAATATATGCAACAAATTTTCCACCAACAGATTTCTGTGCCAATGCACCACACAACCAGTAAGCAAAGCATACCGACTTCGGGGGCTTCAACATCATGGTTTGCATTTTAAACACCACAATCAAATATACTATGTCAATCTCGACAAATACATCCCTCCCTACCTTGAACCCAGTATCGAACTTGTCTTTAAACTTGTTGGTGTTTTGTAACAGATGTCTCTTTCCATTCATCAAATGGTGTGGCCGGTGCACAGTTTTGATGTTGGAATTATATTTTAGATGAATGTGTGCAGGTAAAACATTGTGACTGGTTGTGTTTATGCCACACATAAAAGGTAATACATTTGAAAAGTGAAATGACAAATATTGAAGCTATATTGAAGCGTTAGGCTCTAGGTGCCCAAGGAATAGCCTCTCGGATCGGAGAGGAGGCAGAGCGCACGTTAAGCTTCCTGAATAACTGGGCCTGCCGGGAACATATGTGGCCACATTATTATGGGACGACTTCATTTGGGAGAATGATGATCTGCAACAGACAGCGCATCTAAGTATCAGAAGTAAAACTACAGCCAGACTGGTACTGTGCCTTTTTAGACCTGATAAACTGTTAAGAGTAGACCCACAACTGATTCAAATGGAATGAATGGAATGAAACATTCAAATCACTGGGCTTTTGCGCCATTATTCAAATTGAATTTTCACTGCAGTTTACAGCCTAGAGTAGAATTTTGTACTCACTTGAAAACAATAATGCAATTATTCATTGTGTGGTCATGTTGTAGGCTAGTCTAGATAATTTGATTGTCCCTAAACAAGATCAATAAGGGAGCTTTTTGATCTGCGTGTCTCATGTCTTCGCTGTTCTTTCATGCGCAATGATGCACCTGGCCTCTCCGCTGCCTATCAGTTATTCCTCCTTGTTCTTGTGGATTTATATTGAAAATTATTGCAGCTTTGAATGATTTTATGTGTGGTATGATTGCTAGTTAGACTATTGCAGATCTGGACAAACGATCCACCTACCACTTTTGTCACTAGGAATGGTGGATAGAGGGCAGGATAGACAGCTAGACTGGTAGACTATGTTGACCTGTGGCAGAGTTAGCATGCATAAGGGAAGTACTACAACACCTTGATAGGGGAGGTGCATGCAAGCAGATGAGGAAATGTAGCTAGGATGGAAGACATTACATAGTAAAACCTGCAAAAGGGTGAATGTAAACGCACTACCTTCCTTTGTTGGTAGTAATAAACCACACAACCCTCCCAAAAGCAAAATAAAAGTTAGACAACCCTCCTTTTATTTTGGACCCCCCTCCACCACCTCATTATTGTTCGAACTGTCCCTAAGGGATCCATATGATCCACAATAGGATGAGATGATAGGCTGCTGCTTTCACAGATCTGGATTACCATTTAGAAAACCACATAAAGGGTTTGGTCTTGGTATATAGAGAACTCACTGGCATTATTTCGGATAATGACATTTACAGAATCTTTTGCACATCGCAGATGCACAGGCAGATACACAGGCAGTCCAATTTCTCAGTGGCAGCTTTAGTCCAGAGATAGACCCCATATAATTAAGCCGAATAGGGGCTATGAAGTATCAAAGGGAATCCAGTGAGCAGATAGATATCCACACAGCAGCAGCCTGTCTTTTATTCATGGCGTGGTGATCTGAGCTGTGAGCCCAAAGTGTCTCAGGCCAGTCTCCTGCTGTCTGTCTGTCAGTACTGCCATCATACAATAGTGTTACTTCCATTCAGATCCTATGAATTCACTATATTTATAAGGATTCTATATGTAATTCTATGGCTCCTTCCTTCCCACCTAGCCATGGTCCTGCTCAAGTACACAGGCTTTGTGATGTTCAGATCAGTCTAGGGGGGAACACTTTCTTCTAATCAGGGGCTAATTCAGACCTGGGACACCAGGTGAGTGCAATTAACTACCAGGACCGGAATTGAAGAACCCTGGTCTAGGGTGTAATTTACAGATACATGCAATAGTGTTCCTTCCTTCCTACACAGCCAAGGTCTAGCTCACTCACCACCTGATGTGTACAAGTGCTTTTGTGCTAAGTCACATCAGTCTATGGTGTAATTTACAGATAGATCCATTAGTCTAAAGACATTTACACAAGGGGTTCACAAACTTGGGGCCCCCCTTCCAGCATTGGGGAACATCCCACGCCCCCCCTGCGCGCACGTGCCACGTCTATTTCTATGGGCACAAGCACTGTTCATGACACAAACTGTTCACACCCCTCTTGTTGGTGGAGAGAATTTTGCAGGTTTAAACCTTATTTCCTGCAATTCTACACAATTTGTCATCGGGTGCAAATAACATTTAGCAGTTTAAAGCTAATATTCTTGCAATTCTATACATTTTGCCCTGTCTAATGTGTATTCATGTGATACTTGAGTGACCAAAAAATTACAACAATATCTATGGGCTAAAAAAACGAAATAAAAAAACGTTAGCTGGACATTTCTGACAAGTTATAAATAGCTCTCTAAGGTATGCAATGACTAACATGACGTGCCCCACAGTTTGGGAACCACTGATTTACACTGTTTAGAGGTAAAGAAGAGATCTACACCTTAACAAGTGGTGGGTGGTTGGCGTCATAGCTACATTAGTCTTCTAACTGTGGTGGAAAAAAACATCTCCAGTACTCCATGTTAGGCACCACTGATGCGTATTTGATTAGAGCTCTATCAAAGGCTCCATTACGGGATATCTATAAGAGGATGGAGTGGCTAGATGACTGGATGTGTGTTGTGCTCTTAGGGCCTGGCTCTGTGTCTAATGGCAGAGATAAGGCTAAAGGAGGCAGGAGGCTGAGGCAGCTCTTTGCTCTGCTCCACTCCCTCAGGACAGACAGGCAACGGCCCAGAACAGCATCCCCATCCTCTGCCTAGTTCAGCTACGGTAGGCTACAGTAAGGTGTGCAGTGTAGTGCAGGGCAGTCAGAGAGAACAGAGTTGTC
>NC_059213.1:0-12500 GCF_020615455.1 Coregonus clupeaformis
TACATCATAGAAATTGAATGATTTGACTTTAATGGGAATATACGCGTTAGATATCCTCTATTTCTATGTACAAAACCAACCACCAGCCGACACAAAAACCTAGAGTGTACAGAGTTTCCTGGCAGTAGCAGCATACCATCAATCCCTATCTATCAGCATGGTTCTCCGTGACAGGGCAGAATTACTGTAAGACAGGAACTTTGTGGGCCATTATACACGGTTGGAGACATTTCATTGGACTAACAAGACCCAGCACCAGCCCTGTAACAAGGCTTAGATAAGGACCCAGGTAATGGTAGTGACAGACAGAGGCATAGCCGTCCCAAATAACTGCCTGTCTGCATTAAGATAATGGGCTTCAGACACAAGGAGGGACATTTCCTCAACTTTCATGGTGTAAAAATAATTTTCTGTTTTGTTTACTTACCAAGACACATAACAATATTACGTAATGTCAGCTCAATCAAATCTAAAGGGTACATTTTAAAATCTCAGACAGTAAAAATGTATGCCAAAATCGTCTTGTTTTGTGCACACCATAGGGACATACTGTACATGTGCTGGCCTACATGTACGATGATATGTACGTGTGACACAGTTGAGGGGAGTTCACATTTATAGGAATAGAATTACCGCCCATCACGGAATGGACCGTTGACTTGAGTGGGAATGTCTAGTAATTCTGTCTCTATGGCTGCATCCCAAATGGTACCCTTTTCCCTATATATTGCACTACTTTTGACTAGGGCCCATGCATTTTAAATGGCACCCTATCCCTATAGGCCCTGGTCAAAAGTAGTGCCCTAAATAGGGTGCCATTTGGGACATAACCTATAGTTCACTCACCGTATGAAGCAATGGGCAGCTGTCATGACCCAGTTCTTATGGATGAGAGTTCCTCCGCAGGTGTGGAAGAACTTGGGTGTCTCCTGACTGCTAGGCCAAACCTAGGAAAATAAAACATCAGCTTTTAAAGTGATATTATTAAATTACATGATGGTTTCCTTAGCCTGTAAGCAGTCTATGGACAAGGTAAGACAGCAATCCATGCTTGGGCCGTGTCCATAGACTGCTCACAGGGCAAGGAAACCCATATGTAATTTTGTAATTTGGTTGAACTATTCCTTCAGTTGTGAGCCAGAGTCATGCCTATTTGTCTTCTAAAGGCCAAACCTGTGAGACAAACAGTGCGTAAACACAAAACCACGTGCAAACACACACACACACACACACACACACACACACACACACACACACACACACACGCAAACACAACCACGCGCACACACACACGCACAAACAAGCCTAGTGTACGACGGTGCCTCTGAAATAATCACAGTCGTTTTAAATAATGATGAGGTTGAGCTGAAGGGACTCATCTCATTAAGTTTTATTAGCAGTGTGTGTGTGTGTGTGTGTGTGTGTGTGTGTGTGTGCAGTCTCAGAGTGTGTGTGTAATCCAATCCATGTAATGATGGTGTCAATAAACATACATGTCCCAACAGAAAGAATGTGAGATTGGTGTCTTGCCCCTGGGACTAGTGTAGCTACATCATGATAACAGAGAATCTCATTCAAAACCGATTGGTGATATTACCCTTGAGAGATGAAATGTTGGGTAAATGAATTCACTTGTTGTTGTAAAATAGTTTACTCATTTTTTATGTTCCCTGATGGATAATCACGCAACTTGCCTCTAGGTATATGCCAAAGAAATGTTGGCAACCAGGCAGCCATTTTGGATTTGATTCTAGAATAACAGTGTCTGATGGATCTAAATGAACCTAAATAGAGTGTTTTAGACAGGCAGTGTCTCACCTGCATGGACACCTGCCAGGGCCAGGAGTGGGGCTTGGCTGGCTCTCCGTTGACGATGCGGGTGTGGATGGTGGGGGGAATGGCGGGTTTGCCACATGTGGTTGGCCATTCTAGCGTAAAGGACAGAACCGTTGTTATTTTATCTGTGTGACATCAGCGATAAGACTACAGGGTTATTGCTTTGATAGCAGTAAGAATTTTTCCCACAGTCATCCCCTCCTCTCCATTCGGCTGTGCCCGACCAGAAACTCCCCCAGGCTGCACGATGCACAGTCCATCTGTAAAACTCGATTTCAGCAATTGGCTTGGCAGGGGCCCGGCCACCTGGGGCCTATCCCAGGGTAAAGAATGGGGCAGAGGGTGAGAGACAACCAGAGGGCAACTGCTTCACTAAGGGCACTTCGTACTACACTGTCTCCATCCTAAATGGCACCCTATTCCCTATACAGTATTGTGTACTCATTTTGACTGGAGCCCTATTGGGGTCTGGTCAAAAGCAATGCACTATAGGGACTAGGGTACCATTTGGAACGCGACCACGGTGTTTACAACTCCACCAAATAATCTAGTTTTACTACACATCTGGGCACGGAGAACTGAACCAAATGGATCAGCTGAAATAAAGCCAGGATTATACTGTACTCTACAGACTGGTCAGCTGAAATAAAGCCAGGATTATACTGTACTCTACAGACTGATCAGCTGAAATAAAGCCAGGATTATACTGTACTCTACAGACTGGTCAGCTGAAATAAAGCCAGGATTCTACTGTATCCTACAGACTGATCAGCTGAAATGAAGACATGATTATACTGTACTCTACAGACTGATCAGCTGAAATGAAGCCAGGAGTATACTGTACTCTACAGACTGATCAGCTGAAATGAAGCCAGGATTATACTGTACTCTACAGACTGATCATCTGAAATGAAGCCAGGATTATACTGTACTCTACAGACTGATCAGCTGAAATGAAGCCAGGATTATACTGTACTCTACAGACTGATCAGCTGAAATGAAGCCAGGATTCTACTGTACTCTACAGACTGATCAGCTGAAATGAAGCCAGGATTATACTGTACTCTACAGACTGATCAGCTGAAATAAAGCCAGGATTCTACTGTACTCTACAGACTGATCAGCTGAAATAAAGCCAGGATTATACTGTACTCCACAGACTGACCAGCAGAAATAAAGCCAGGATTCTACTGTACTCTACAGACTGATCAGCTGAAATAAAGCCAGGATTCTACTGTACTCTACAGACTGATCAGCTGAAATGAAGCCAGGATTCTACTGTACTCTACAGACTGGTCAGCTGAAATAAAGCCAGGATTCTACTGTACTCTACAGACTGATCAGCTGAAATGAAGCCAGGATTATACTGTACTCTACAGACTGATCAGCTGAAATAAAGCCAGGATTCTACTGTACTCTACAGACTGGTCAGCTGAAATAAAGCCAGGATTATACTGTACTCTACAGACTGGTCAGCTGAAATAAAGCCAGGATTCTACTGTACTCTACAGACTGGTCAGCTGAAATAAAGCCAGGATTCTACTGTACAGGCTGGGTAAGGGTTAGGTACCTACCTACGGTGATGTTGTCCCAGGGGTTGGGCTGTACAGGGGGCTCAGTGGGAACAGGCTGGGTGGTGTCTGTAGTCCAGTAGGCTCTGAAACCTTTAGCCTCCACGAAGAAGTCAGCATGGAAACGCATCACCAACTTGTTGCCCTTAGTCGTGATGGTGGCTGGGAGTTGGTCGCCACACCATGGACCTGGTAAGTAAAAAATAAAAAGTCATTTGAACTGCTTCTGTAACACTACTACTACTGCTACTACTACTACTACTACTACTACTACTACTACTACTGCTACTACTACGACTGCTACTACTACTACTACTACTACTACTACTGCTACTACTACTACCGCTACTACCGCTACTACTACTACTACTGCTACTACTGCTACTACTACTGCTACTGTAGTATCTGAAAGTCTATGATTTTGCTGACATTTGCAAATGGTGTAATAGATGAACTTTACTCTGCTTTTCTGAAACATCTGGAAAGCATTACTACATAGGCTTCTTGGAATAGAGGACATTTGGAGATATGGGGAGGCCAGGGATTGGTCTATCAAAAACCACCCATCTTATGTTACATAGGATATAAATACCATGTTTTGAACAAAGGAAGGAGGGAACAACATATTAGAGATTGGGTCAGTTGTTCTCCAGACTTCTGCAGGAGTCTGTAAATTGATACTGTAATCTTTGATGTAATAAACCATTATAATCAAGGACAGTGTCAGCGGATTTCTTGTCATCACAGCATAATCAGCATCGTTGTCTCGGACACTACACTACTACTACCGCTACTACTACTGCTACTACTACTGCTACTACTGCTGCTGCTACTACTACTGCTACTATTGCTACTACTACCGCTACTACCGCTACTACTACTGCTGCTACTGCTACTACTACCGCTACTACTACTGCTACTACTACTACTACTACTACCGCTACTACTACTACTACTGCTGCTACTACTACTGCTGCTACTACTACCGCTACTACTACTACTACTACTACTACTACTACTACTACTACTACTACTACTACTATTACTACTGCTGCTGCTGCTACTACTACTACTACTACTACTAATACTACTACTACTACGGCTACTACCACTACTAATACTACTAAGGCTACTACTACTACTACTACTACTACTACTACTACTACTACTACCGCTGCTGCTACAACTACTACGAATACTACTGCTACTACTACTAATAATACTACTACTACTACTTCTACTACTACTACTACTGCTACTGCTACAACGACTACTAATACTACTACTATTACTAATACTACTATGGCTATTACTGCTACTACTGCTACCACGACAATGACTACTGCTATTGCTATGACTACTACTACTACTACTACTACAGATGTAGGATTTTAATTTGATCACCCTGTTCCAGGAGAACATTCCTGCAGTATATTTGTGCTTTAAAAAGATCTCTGAAGTTTGTAATTTCCACTTTGACATTTCTGACTTGATTTTCCCTTACGGAAAATGTATCAACCCCTACAATCCACATAGTAATTCACATTTTCTGTTGCTCAGGATTATTTTCCTTCTGTAGCAATTTGGCTCAAATTAAGATCCTACATCTGCACTACTACTACTACTACTACTACTACTACTCTGTAACTTATCATTTTATTTATAAAGAACTTTTCAGAACATTGGGTAACAATGTGCTGATGGTACACTAGCTATAGCACCATTCAATCAACATTCAATCAAATGTTTAAAATCACCATATTTTGAACTCACCGTGTTTTGTACTCTCAGCTCCGTCATTATAGATGTCGTATGCCACCACGTTATCCAAGCATTTGGATGTGAAAATGTCCTTGGCTTCCACGTGGAAGTGGGTGAACGTCAGGGTTATGGTCTTCCTTTTGGGCACCTCCACACTCCACATGCACTCGCTAGCCGCCTTGTAGTTCATAGGCCAGTTCTGAGACTTAATCACCCCTTTTTCCTCATGGGAGGCCCCTCCGCATCCCTGGATCTCTGTAGAATGAAGGTGGGGGTTAGTGTGTGTGTGTGTGTTTGTGAGTGTGTTTGTGAGTGTGTTTGTGAGTGTGTGTGTGTGTGTGTGTGTGCGTGGGGTGTGTGTGTATGTGCATTCGTGGGTCAGTGCGTGTGTACGTGCGTGCATGCGTCCGTGTGTGTGTGTGTGTGTGTCTGAATGATGATAGTGGGCAGATGGGGAATAAACAGATTAGAGTAGATGAGCTGCAGCCTCCTCAACGTTAGCCAGAGAGCAGAGTAGAATGTATTGAGGAGTAAGCACAGTGTGTCATGGTGATATACAGCCAGTGCAGGCCTATGCAATACACACTAATGTGGGTGGTCGATCAGCCCTGGTATCTGGCTCGCCCTGTTTATTTAGAGATGGAGTGTGTGTGTGTGTGTTTACTCAGATGGAGTGGGTCCGTGGAGTTTGTAACTCAGGCAGAAATAAACGTTTAATATATCCACTTTACATACATATTGATATCTCTTTAAATGTGGGTGTTGACATCCAAAACCTTGGGTGTTGACATCCATAAACGGATATGTCCTGAACAACCCAAAAAGCTGTAATGTAATGGCAAAATGCCAAGGTAAAACAGCAATTGAAAATGTTAAAGCTACCACATCAGAACAAATGACTTAACAAAAAACATATCCTCCTTCTCACCCCTTTCACAACTGTAACCTCAAGCCCTCTGACTGATCAATTATAATCATGATCAAAAGCATTTTCCCTCTTTTGTCCAGTGTACCCTGACCTGTGCTTTCTCAGTACTTACCAATCATACTTCTCATTCTATGATGTTGCTCCTGTCATAAATATATGTTCACTTTATGGCTGGTCATTATTAGAGAGTAGTGGAGCCTCCTCAGCAATATAAGGTGCCTCAGGTGTGTGTGAATGTGTGTTTGTGTGTGTGCGTACAGATTCACTTGCGTGCACGTTTGCACGTGCATGCGCATGTGTGTGCACGTTCGTGTGCATGTGTGTGTGTGTGTGTGTAAGCGGAGAAAGCTGGGATTATTACCTGCGATGTCCTCAGGATACACGGCCTCCCACTTAGCGGAGAAGCCTCGGTCAGCGAGACGTGAATCAGACAGGAAGCTCAGAGACATCTTGTTATTGACACTGACCACCACAGGGGGAAGGACGTAGCCACAGTGCGTGCCTGGGATGGAGAAGGAGGGGAAAGGAGGAGTATTGGATTGGTGGAGAGGGAATGAAAGAGGGATGGGGAGAGAGAGAGAGAGGGAGAGAGGGGGGAGAGGGGGGAGAGGGGGAGAGAGGGGGGAGAGGGAGAGAGGGGGAGAGGGGGGAGAGAGGGGGGAGAGAGGGAGAGAGGGGGAGAGGGAGAGGGGGAGAGGGGGGAGAGGGAGAGGGGGAGAGGGAGAGAGGGGGGAAGGGGAGAGAGAGTGAGGGGGAGAGAGGGAGAGAGGGGGAGAGGGAGAGAGGGAGAGAGGGAGAGAGGGAGAGAGGGAGAGAGGGGGAAAGGGAGAGAGGGAGAGAGGGAGAGAGGGGGAGAGAGGGAGAGAGGGAGAGAGGGGGAGAGAGGGAGAGAGGGAGAGAGGGGGGAGAGGGAGAGAGGGGGGGAGAGGGAGAGAGGGAAAGAGAGAGAAAGATACCTATTACTAATATAGAAACATAAGAGTAGTAACCAGAATTTCAAATACACAAATGTTAATTTCCATGCATACTGATGTTGTTCTAGTAAAGATGTGGAAACATTAGATGTTCAATAGACATTACAGAGAACAGACAGATTTCCGATGAGGCATGCGCCTCTCATCGAAAAAGAACATCATGTAAATATAACTTTGACAAATAAGACACATCAATCAAATGTTTTCATGTCATGGGTACAACATCTCAGAAAACATACTCCTCCGCTTTCAAAATGTACTGCCTTTTATTTGTAAAAAATTAAGGAGATCGGAGTTCCTAAATGACACAGCACCAACTGAAGCACCTACAATGGAGGAGATCGGAGTTCCTAAATGACACAGCACCAACTGAAGCTCCTACAACGGAGGAGATCGGAGTTCCTAAATGACACAGCACCAACTGAAGCTCCTACAACGGAGGAGATCGGAGTTCCTAAATGACACAGCACCAACTGAAGCTCCTACAACGGAGGAGATCGGAGTTCCTAAATGACACAGCACCAACTGAAGCTCCTACAATGGAGGAGATCGGAGTTCCTAAATGACACAGCACCAACTGAAGCTCCTACAATGGAGGAGATCGGAGTTCCTAAATGACACAGCACCAACTGAAGCTCCTACAATGGAGGATATCGGAGTTCCTAAATGACACAGCACCAACTGAAGCTCCTACAATGGAGGAGTCAGTATTTATATTCCCCTCTTGTCTGCCTGGCTGCCTGTTTTTTTGCTCCTGTACTTGTTAAGTGTAATGTGTGCTGTCAGGGGCCAACCATGCCCTCCTGCTGAGCCCTGCTCCCCCTGGCAAGGGGTTGCGCCTGTTCTGACAGTTAGAGCGCCGACAGAGACCTCTGGTGAGGAAGGAACTGACTCTTGCTCACACACACACACACACACACACACACACACACACACACACACAGGGAAGGAGAGGGAAAAATCTGTCATCCTAAACGTTTTGACATCAGCTTGAATACCACACTGAATAGGGTGAAGTTGCCCCTAGACGCGAATCGTGGGTCAGTTTAAAATGTTCCTCACTAATGCTTAAGGTTAAGATTGGGGGAGGGGAAGTTGATCCTAGATCTGTACCTAGTGGAAACTTCACCCCAGAGCACTGAATAGTGTTATTTTGATGGTGTTAGGTTGCAAAATGCTGAGCTTATGACTTCCAAGGGATGTGTCTTCTTTAACGCAGAAACAAAATTGTTTCCCCTCTCTCTTCCTATCCCCCATTATCTCTCAACTTAACACTTGCGGGTGCACACACACACACACACACATACACACACACACACACACACACACACACACACACACATGCTGCACGTGTTCACATCTGCCTCAGCTCCAGTCCTTGAGAATGTTGTGCTAGAGATAAAACTATCAGTCAGACTCCAGCTCTCTGATGTGAATAACAAGGAGGTCACATTTACAGTTCCCTAGCCTCGCTCCTTCTCCGGGGAGAGATCCTAATCAACAGCTTTACAGCCCTGAGGACAGGAGACAGGCACTGGCACACTCAGCATACTAGCCTAGCTTGGTGCTTGGCGCTCTGTCCAGGAGTCAAAGTCCCCCCCCCCCCTTTTCATTTAAACTGGGCACATTCTGCTCAGCAAATCCTTATCTGCTGATCTGGTGTCTCTTGCTGCTTGATTTGTTTGTTGTGTGTGTGTGTGTGTGTGTGTGTGTGTGTGTGTCCCTCAGTCGACAAACAGCTTGTTTGGGAAATACGAGGGGGAGCGGGTTATAGGTTATCGCCTGGCCCCCACTGCCGCCATTTTGGGGGTTTGGCATAGTGTGGGTGAGCAGGCACAACTTATTAACAAGAAACAAGGGGCTGGTAGCCATTTTGGGGCTTGGCTACAGATACTGTAGGTGGGTATTGTGGGTGGCTTGTCTTATCAAGGGACTAATGGCTGTCAGAGATGACACTGGGCGCCATTTTGGGGCCTTCATAGAGACCAATGAGCAGTATGGACGGTCCATCTGACATTACCAAACAACAACAACTAAAAGTGTCTGTACTCTATGACACCATAGAGGGCCATTTTGGATCTCCATAATAACATATTAACAGGGGATCCAGGTTGGGTAGTCATAATGTAACTTACCAAGCGCCTGGAGGCTGTCAGAAACTACAAGCTTGTCTTCGCCACACTGACCCGCCTCTCCCGTGACGGACATGTCTGTGACGTGCAGTTTGACCAGGAAGCCTTCCGGAGCTGTGATGTTCCAGGAGCAGTGTAGATTCCCGGGATACGCATCTGGGAATCCCATAGAATGGATCTCCCCTTTCCGGCCGAACAGCGTTCCGACACCACCGCAGCCTGAGTCTGTAGCAGACAACATGAAGCTTGGGTTAGTGATGAATGGACAAAGCTTAGGGCTAGGGGTACTCCCTCACGCACACACACACAAAAACGACACACCTACCCTATTGCTTTAGCTCCATTCATTCTTATTTAAAGGAAAACTCCACCCAGAAACTATCTTCTGGTATTAGTTTCATTAGTCCATTGTTGACATAGTCCCAGAATGTTTTGCTTGTCAGCAATCAAGTTTACAAGATATTTAACTTTCAAAATACAGAAATCATCCCTGTATGATGCATTTATCTCGCTGATGAAATCAATCATTCTGTACCATTTAAATGAGTGAAAAATTAGAAAAAGAGGCAAGTTTTGACAAAACAATTCTGGTGAGGAAGGTTCCCAAACATCGATACTGTTGCTGCTGCAAGCCACTGAATTCCAATCAATTATACTACGGAGAGAGCTCACATATTTCAACTGGAGTCAAGAGGAGGAGGAAGGAGGGCTACCTGCAGAAAGTCAATACGGCTGTAACTGTGGCATACCAAGTACTAGGCCAATATGAAAATCACTATTAGAAATACAGGCAATTAAATCTAAAGGAATTCACCTCCATATAAATATAATTCCTAGAAGGGGCATATAACCTCTGACCGTGGCAATCTGACTGGTAGACTCATAGAAATAGAATTGATATATTGTCTATGGGTACACTCATAAATATAGAACTGATATATTGTCTATGGGTACACTCATAGATATAGAACTGATATATTGTCTATGGGTAGACTCATAGATATAGAACTGATATATTGTCTATGGGTAGACTCATAGATATAGAACTGATAAATTGAATTATATTTTATTATATGGTTTTCCCCGTAGTGTACTCACCGGTTATAGCTGGTGTTGTGGGCATCATGGTGGTAGGTTTGACCGTGGTTGGGATGAGGCTGGTCTTGGTGTATGTGGCACTGAAACCCTTGGAGGTGAGAGTGGCATCGGTTTTGAAACGCACCACCATCGTGTTGCCACTGGAATCCACACGGCCTGGATTCTTACTACCACAGAATCGCCCTGTGAGAAAACAACATTTCACTGTTTAGAAACTCCTAAAGAGTTTGATTAGGCCACTAATTAAAATACACAGTTAGTTATAATAACCCAAACACCAGTTTGTGGTACACTGATGCAAAACCTAAGCAGGCCTTAAGCGCCACTTCGTGCAATGAGGCATGAATTGACCAAACAGTGACACCAATTATTACTTGACTAATTCACACAAGTATTATACAGGGATCCGCATACATAGTAGGCTCTATAATAACTATAAATATTGCTATTTTGCATAATTTCTGTCTGCAGAGATTACATTTACATGCCACTCTAATTTGGGAACCTCTCTCTATTTTTCAACTTTTCTACCCCAAACTTTTAATGGACATAATTTCTTATTCATGCAGCCTGAAGTGAATTTGAGTGTTGCTGTATACATAGATTTCAACCCCCACAGCCTGTTTTAACTGCCAAGTGCTCCTGTAGCATGTCGATTAAGATCCAATACCTCCTAAAACTAGTTCATTAGTAAAGTTGCTCAAATTGTGAGACTTAAGAATATTTGATTGTGAGTTTGGAGGACTGAAGACGTTGCACTTGTTGTCACAGTCTCTCTGTTCTCATAATTGAAAATCCATGAACAAAGTAGCCTATTTTAGAGAAGGAATATTTGAGTGTACACATATTATGAGAGTAAGGTATAATTAGGGTATTTTGACATATTATGAGACTAGTGAATAAGTACATTTTGAGTGTTGGCCTTCACATATTGTGCGACAGGTTTGTACGCCTAAGTATATCTGTACTTTAAGTATCTATACTAGTCCAACTGCTGTATACCAGAGTTAGCATAACACAGCGTGATGTCTTACCCAACATGGCAGAGCCGGTTTTGTGACCGTCGTAGACATCTACGTAGTCTCTACAGGCCTCAGGGACCAGGTCGAAGGAGGAGAACGTTAGTCTGATCTTCTCTCCCTCCGGTACAGTGATCCTCCACTGTGGACCACATACAAATACATCTATTTCATTTCACTGCAAACATCCATTTCAAACACAAACATATCCATTTTGTTTAACCACAAGCATCAATTTCAAACACAAACATTTCCATTTTGTTTGACCACAAACATCCATTTCATACACAAACATATCCATTTTATTTTACCCCACACATCCATTTCATACACAAAGATATCCATTTAGTTTGACAACGAGCATCCATTTCAAAAACACCCATTTAATTTTAATACAAACATTACTTCATCAAACATTCAATCAATTACAAAGATTAAATAAATGATCAAAGATCAACGATTCAATCAATGTCAAGATAAATCCATTGGTAGGGTTGATATAACCATATGCACTAAGATGAGTCTGATATTCCTTTTAGTTGTTTCTGGTGGGGGCGGGGAGGGGTGGGGTTTTGGAACACAATTGAACTTATTCATATTCCAAAGCAGGGGCTTTCTCAGTAAGGCACAACATTAAGAAGAATATTACTGATAGAAGTTACGTTTCTAGAATAGACACAGTCACTCGTCAGCAGGAAACGGACAAGGGTGTCCTCTCTCTACATTTCATTTCTATCTACATTGCTTTAAGCATAATTTCTCCTCAATGTTCCCATCCATCTCTTTCTCTCTCTTTCTGCCTGGAGGGTGCCCAGGATGCAGACCGCTGCATGCGCTGCATATTGACACGAGTCATGAATAAAAATCATCCAATATCTCCTGGGCTGTGACGGTTTGGACAGGAGCCCATCCATCTCAACATCCAAGCCAAGAAGGAGACAGAAACCAATATGAGCAAGCCAGATAATACCCAGCCAAACAACAGGATCAAGTATGAGTCCCAAATGGCAACCTTTTCCCTATATAGGGCTATAAGGGTGCCTTTTGTGACGCAGCCCAATGCTCTAATGATCCAAACCAAGCAAAAGCTGACGTCAAAGCGCTCAGCCGTGCTTTGAGCCAAACAAGACGCGAGTTGCTCCCCAATCACCGATCCACTATCCAGAACATTAAGCGTGGTC